>NC_036444.1:20404961-20704961 GCF_002775205.1 Xiphophorus maculatus | reverse complement strand
TGATCACTTTTCTAAACATATGCTATTCTTTTCCTATTTTGCCCTCCATGTAGATTAGAATTTGTGGAGTGGGAAGAAAAATGAGCATAATTACACTTAAAAAAAATAAAATAAAATAACGTAAATAAAAAGCTAAAAAAGTGTGGCATGACTTCAGTCAATATCTTACAGAACCTATCTGACCTTTCACCTTTCTCTGTAATTGTTTCGGAGTGTGTCTCATTTTTTCCCATTTTGCTTTGCTAAATACCTCTGTTAGAATGGAGAGCCTATGTCGCAGAGTCTCAATTTATTTTAGGTCTGGACTTTGACTAGACCCTTTCCACACATGAATAACGTTTCTATCCAAACCATGTGACTCTGGCTTTATGTCTAAGATGATTATCCAGCTGAAAGGTGAACCTCCACCTGCTTCCAAGCCTTTTGCAGCCTCTGACGTTCAGCTCTTCACTCAACAGTGGATTTCCCGTAGCCTCTTTCTAACAATATTTACTTGTAAGGCGTAATTCGTAAAAATGTCCCAGCACTACCTTCTGTTCACATATAGAAGGACATGGTTTATTTACTCCCTGTGAATTATGTTTGCTTTCAACGGATTGATTAATTGAGGGACATTACAGTAAAATGGGTTCATTACAAATCCATGTCAAACTTTTAACATTTTTTGCGTGTAAAAACTTAAAAGTTCATCATTTTCCCGCCATCTTGCAACAATATATTTTGTGTTGATGTATCAATAAAAATGTGGTGGCAGTGTCACAAAATGCTTCGGGTACAAACAACTAAAAGTGTAGTTGTACACAAAAGCTGTTTCTTACTGGGGTAAAACACTGAAACCATTTCCCTTCTCTCACTAAGTGTGAAACACGCTGGCGTGGCTCGGAAAAGAGCGCCTACCGTTGATGTGTGTACCAAAGTCGATCTTGCAGACGTCGTCGTAGCGCAGCACGGTCGGGTCTCCGGCGTTGGGGGTGTAGTGGGCAGCGCAGTGGTTGATGGAGCAGCCCGTTGGAAACGCCAGGCCGGCACTCAGCCCGTTCTCCTTGATGAGCCTCCTGGAGCAATCCTCCAGCTTCTCGCTGCCACCAACAGAAAGCAGCAAAGACGGGCGGTGAAGGACGAAGAACACGAGGGGGCGAATCGTTGAAGAAAGCTCTGCGGCTCGTTTCTAACCAGATGTCGATCATGGTCATCCCCGGTTTTATCCAGCTCCTGACGTAGGAGCGCACCTGTCGGTGGGCCTCGGCCGCCTGCCTGAAGTCGCTCCACATCTCCTCGTTGGCTCGGTCCATCGCCCGCTTCTCCTCGCTGGTGGTCCGCCACGCGGCGCTGCGCCTAGACGGGTTTGTGGCACTTATTATTTGCTGTCAAAGAGCAAAAGACACACTTTGGCAGAGAGACGTATTGAAGGTTTATGTGGGGGCCTAAATAAAAAAAATAAAAAATTAGGCACTGCAGGAGACTTCTGGCCGAGTGTGGAGGTCACACACCCGTCTTTCGATGGGGGGTATTCACACTCCTCTCCCTTTGGAAAGTCCCCGTTGGGATAGAGCTCACAAATAGGTACTGAGGGAGGGTCAGTCTGTCCCTTCGCTGTGGCCCAGATAGAGGGAAGTAGAAACGCAGGAAAGAAGAGGGATACAGGGCAGGAAAACAAGTTAATGAACACTGATATTTACATTTCAGAACACAAATCCTGCTGTCCTGCTATTAAATGAAGGCATCTGTTGTCTCTTATATTGCTTATTGTCGTTGCATGCATGCTAAACACACTTTTTGTCACTTTAATTGGGATTTGGTGTGATGTACCAACATATCTCGCTCAATGGGGAGATATTGAGCGTAAAATCATGTAGAAATGAAGAAATGGAGAAATGAAGGTAATCTGTGGTTTTCAACATTTATTTATTTTTGCTAAATAATTTTCTTAAGGGTTTGTTGTGTGTCAGTATTCAGCGCCCTGAGCAGAACCGCCTTTCTCTCTGATTTATGGTTCGTCTCTGACATATTTTGCTCCTCTAGATACTTAAATGTTTCCCAATTCTTCTTTGCGAACAAACTTAACCCCAGATAGAAAACAGAGCTCTGTAAGCATCATTTTTCAAGTTCTTGCCACAGATTCTCAATTCGGCTTAGGTCTGGACTTTAACTGGGCCGTTCTATGAACATGGTTTCATTTTAAGCTTGCTGAGGTTTGATGGAAGGTGACCCTTCACCCCAGTCTTTAACTGTTTTCCAGCCTTTTTTCCCCCTGTTTATTTCCATCTATCTTGACAAATTTCCCAGCCCCTGCATTCCCACAGCACAATGCTGCCACCGCCATGTTAAAAGCTTTGAAAGAACTTCATTTTATTTGCCAGTATCAGAGTAAAGAGGGCTGATTAAGCTTTCTATATTTATATTTACTGAGAATGTTGCCAACCACACATCATTTCCCTTCCACCTTCACAGTTGTACACTATTATGTTATTGGACTGTAATACAAACTAAAGCTTCAAAAAACAAAAAATAAACTACATAAAAGAATGAAGTTGTTAAATGTTAAAATGCGGATAAGTTTTGAGTGTTTGAGTCAGTTTGTCGACCGGTTGGGTGTCGACTGATTCGTTTTGCAGCGCCAACCTCAAGCGCCTTACCTCCTTTCTTCTTCTTCTTCTTCCTCTTCTTTTTGACAGCTGAGTTTTCCCCTTCATCGCCATCTGTTGAAGGAACCATTAGTTTGCGACGCAACTATTAAAGCGAAGAAATATTATTGATGAAACCTCCCCTCCCCTACTCCATGCAGGCGCATTTCCCGGGGCGTCCGCACGCTGCAGACGTGCCACTGCCGAGTCTCACAGTGGCACTTTTACTACACTTTGAGCTCCAGCAGCACCACTGCTGCTGGTGAGGATGACTGTGGGAGATGAAGGCGATACCTTCCTCTGCATCCTCGGGCCTCTCCTTCTCCTCCAAGGTTTGCTGCTCCAGCTGCGCTGCCACTTCGCCGACACCTCCGGCTTCTCCAGAGTCTCCCTCAGCTTCGTTTGTCCCTGCTGCAAAGTCACATACTGTTGTGCATCCATGTGCACACACGCACCCACACACATACACACACACACACACACACACACACACATAGAGTTGATTATTTGTGGTTCATTCCAAGAAAGTGTATCCGCCATGTTCTGAACTTGGCAGAGCTTGTGAATAATTCCTTCACTACACCTTAGTCTTTATCCTCAAGGGCATATGTATCTTGCAGCATTATGACATTAAGTGCTGTGGTATAAACACGGCTTATAATGCAGCAAAAGCCCCTCAACTTTTTTCTTTTTCTTTTTTTTTTGTTAAAGACATTTTGCCTCATTCTTATAAATAAGCAGCCATAATGCGGTGACTTCTCTTCTTTTCTTTCTTGCATAATTTTTCCTGCAGTGAACTGTTGCTGCTCCCATTAAATGAAATGAAACTAAATTAATATGAGATCCCCTCATTTTGTACTTGCAGGACAACTTTGAATCATTTCCTGAAAATCACTCTTTTTTTTTTCAAACTGTGTTGCAGCCTAAAAGAAGAAAAAAAAAACAGAAAAAAGAAAAACTCCCTCTGACAGGTTGGAAACTCTCCTGTGTTTTACGCTCTTTTACTACACCGAGCCAGAGAGAAATAAAGAAGGGGGGAACATTTAGGCGCTGCAACCCCCCCAACCCGCAACCCCCAGGATTACCAAAGTGATGCGCCTCACCTGGCCCGCTCGTCCGGCTCCTCTTCTTCTTTCTTCTCTTTCTCTTCACTGCCTCGCTGGCGTCCGCGTCCTCTCTTTCTTCGTCGTTCAAGTCGTCGTCCCCATTGAGAAGTTGAGGCTCCACTTTGCGCTGTGGCTCCGGCTCCGCCATGATCAACGACTGAGAGAGGCGAAGTGACGCATAGTAAGGCTGCTGGGAGCCTCCAAGTGGTCGAAGCCGATAAAAAAAAAAAAAAAAAAAGTCAGCGAGCTGTAATGACTTATTAACGACAGTTTCACCTGGTGAGAATAGAGGGAGGAGATGCGTCTTTGTAGCTACCAATAAAAAAATTTCGTGTTTTTTTTTTGGTTTGTTGTTGCTTTTTTAGGCTTTTACAAAACAATATTTTGGGTCAAAACTGCAACCAGAGCCGGCCACAGACATAAGTGAACCACGCTGCTATTCCAGACCTGTTTCTTCCATCAGCGGTACCTGGGCCAGACTTGCCTTAAAGGGGCAATAACCCACTGCAAATATATATTTATATTATTTTTTACGCAAATATTATTTTTTTCAATGAATATGTGTTTGGGGGGAAAAAATGCTTTTTTCAAATTAGGTGAAAAAAGGAGGTGCATTAATAGTTCAGGGTCTTTATGAGTATAAACAATATTAAAACATTTAAAAATTATGACGTTATAGTTTGTTTCTTTGGGAACAACACAGAGTTATTGGCTAGGAAGCATATTTAACCTTCCGTGCATCAAATCGTATCCGCTGAAGTGTAGAACTACCTATCAACTTATTGTAATTTGGATTAGTAAAATAAATTTTCCTTAGCCGATAGGGCGCCAAAGGTGGCTGCGGCCCAGGAGCCCACATCCTTGTAAATCCGGCCCTGGGTGGTCCAGTGGGCGACCTCCTCCTTCTGAGATCTCATTCTCAGCAGCCTGCAGCGACCGCACACTCATAGAAGTCGTAGAAAACTTGTTCAAGGTGCAGATCAGTGTGTATTCTTTTGGGTCTCAACTGCCCCATACTCAGACCTCCATTGACAGATTCTGTCCACTAAAGGCCGGGAACGCTGCAGCTGCAGTTGTGGACATGCACATTGGTCATCAAGATTATCCTGCTCAAACTTGTTCAGATTCACATGCCGATTCAGACAACATTATTCAATCAAATGGGCAATTCATTTGTTGTATCTATCTGACACATTGTTCGTGAAGATAGTCTGTTGGTTTTACCTTGTTTATAATATTACAGTTCACTCTGTTTCAGATCTTGGTGACACTTGAAAGAGATTTTGACAACTAGTTCAGTATTTTTTACTGGAGATTATATGAGGACTATTAGTTTTATGTGGAATGATTATTCACAAGTTCAGTTCATTTGGACCGAGATAACATGACTAAACGATAATGTTATGGTCAGCAGAGAATTGAAGGCGTTGATCATCAGGCTTTGCATTTTGCTGAAAGGAATGAGGAACTGCTAATGCGATGTTCACAAATGACTGAATGTCGAAGAGGTTAAACTGACAGCGAGGAGAATTAAGATTTTAAACAGAGAAATCGAGAAAAACTGAAAAACATTGACATTAGTAGCTAATTTTAAATGTAACTAAAACATATTAAGAAACTCAGAAGACTCTTTGTTTCTCCTACTGGAGTTTATTCATATTTTTTGTGACCATTTTTGTGAAGAACACTGAGTGAGTAGAGAAATCCATGAAGTTCAAACTAAGAAGAAAAAAGAAAACAGTGACGGGACTTCAAGTCAAGTCCTGCTTTGGTCCCCAGTTCAACGTTAAGCCTGTCCTGGCTCAAACGCTTAGATGTGTGTGTGTGTGTGTGTGTGTGTGTGTGTGTGTGTGTGTGTGTGTGTGTTCGTGTGTTCGTGGCGGGTGGCCTCCCAAAGTTGCACTCCTCACTTTCTCTGAGCTTCCAGGCGCGTCAGGGTTTCGGGTTACCTGGCGGTGAACACCTGACTGCCACAGCGGCAGCCCGGCCGGCACGGTTCTTGTTCCGCGGGTCTACAAACGTCTCAGGGCCCCAACTGTTATCGGGGATGATGTTTTCCTGTTTGCACTGTGACAGATACCCTTTGCATCTGATGAATCGATGGTGCGTAAACCAGGAGACGTGTGCAGAGGAGTGCGTATCTTAGCAACAAGGTGAGCACAGTAGGAAAGAGGTAGGTCTGTAGAAGTGGAAGGTAGATGTTTTTCTGTCTGTTTTGTTTTCACTGAGCGTGGAATAAAAATGTAACTTTTATTTGGTATTCAGTATCAGCTTAAATGCACTTGGTAATTACAATTATACATATTGACGCAAAGCAAAAACAAATGCTTTGTGAAATGGAAGATTTCTGCGTCTGATTGCTTTAATGTAATAAATGATCATTGCTCCATCATATGTCGTACATAAAGATCTTATTTCTACTGTATATTATAAGAATTAACAGAGCAGAGGAAAACGGGCCCACCTCACTTTCTGCTTCTCAGGCAACAGAGAGACAGAAAACCAGGCTCTCCGTCGATGAAGTCTTGCCCCATCGATATCACAACCTGGCAATTCTGACTTTAAAACAAGAAATGTCATCTGATGATCAGACTGGACGGTGTTACAGCTCAGCTTTGTCAGAGCAGAGCTTCGGGTTTCTCCTTTTGTTCTGGTTCCTCCTCAAATTCTGCCGTGCCGTGGAGCGGGTCCAGCTTTTGAAGTCCTGCTGACTTCCTGAAACTTTGTGCCTTATTGCTCTAGTTTTTCCATTGTAGAGGGAAGAAGAGCAGAAAGCCTCCAATTAGTTGGTCTGGATGGAAACACTTCAGTCACAATCCTTAACTAATCTCGATTCTTCTCCCAAGGAGGACTCAGCAGACATTTCTATTTGATAAGAATCCATTACATCCATGAAACTTCCCCAAATGACACCAGCTGTCATTATAAGCCCTAAACATGAAGACGTTTGTCTCTCTAAGCTTAGCTAAATGTTTTAAGTAGTGCTTGAGCTGTTTGTCAGGACATGGATTGCAAATAAACTTCTTGTCAGGCTATCTGTGCATTTCTCAGCTAAAGGGCGATTTCACCATTTTTAATGAATTTGTTCTTTCTTTGGTCATTTCAGGTTCAACATTTTAAATATAAGATTGTTCTTTAAACCCGAATTGTTCTACGCTGAGCCAAGAGCCTTTAAAACACGGCTTGATATTCAAGAAACTTTCAGTCTGTTAAAAAAATAATAAAAAGATCATTTTTAATAGCCTATCTAGCATTTAAGCTAACGTAGCCTATACTGTAGTGAGACACATTGTATATATGCTGGTCAAACCAAACCTGAAACATTGTACACTTGATACAAATTAATTAAAACAGTTTGTGTTTAAGACGCATTAAAAATCTGCTGAAATCTTGTTAAATCCAGCTGCTGCTTTTGCAGATGCTGATTAATAATCGGACAAATATTGCCTATTTTAGTGTCTGTTAAGTGTTAAACTTATATAAGAATGTTATTGATGAATCTAAATAAAAAGTGTTCAAACAGTTGAATCAATTTTATTGCTTAAGTTTGGGTTGCTTCCTCCAGATGTTGGGTTCTGCTGGCGCGCAGGCGACCAGAGGTGGCCCCGTGTTTTTCTTTGACCAGGTGGGCTTCCGTACATTCACTCTGCAGACTGCATTTTAAAAGAAATTAATCCACATTCATTGTTTACCTCCCTACAGCCAACAAGGCGAAATCGGATTAAAGGCAACATTTTAAATTTCATGATAAGAAGTGCGGGACCACAGCTGGAAGACGCGCCACTGAGGAGGTAAGATCCTTCCTGTGAGTTTTACTGCTGAGCTGTGCGTCTAACACAACAACCCATTTCCTCGCAGTCTGCAAGAGGAGGACCAAAAAGGTGAAAGTAACAGTTTAAGCAACCAGAACCCCTCAGGTATAGCCTGTGAGGATGAAGAACATGATCCTTCATCATCATCTGTCAGCGCCGCGCCAAAGGATCCGATGGACGCCTACAGGCGAGCGGCCCCTCATTTATTAAACGACTTGGCTCGTCTGCTTTCGCAGCATAAGTGGTCGGAGGACGACCGCATCCCCCGCGGCATTGTCAATATCCTGGATTACTCCTGGCACGATCTGACTGCAGGGGCGGCGCTCCGCTTGAGGAGGCCAGCGGCGATGACAGGGAACCAGAGGAGGCCCAAAGAATCCCTGGAGACGCAGAAAACACCCCGGCGGGTGTCTGACGGCGCCAGGGAGGAAACAGGAGAGAGGACCTCTTCCGTGGGGAGAAATGCTGGTTCATTTCTCACAAAAGATCAAGCAAATCAGAGTGAAAGAAAGGAAAAACGAAGCTCAAAAGGAGGTAAATTTAGCATAAGGTGAATTTAGCATAAGGTGAATTGTACTTTGAACGTGTCAAAGTACAATAATAAATAATAATCCAGGTGTCTCGAGGCAGATAAAGTGACATTTGATGATAGTGAGAATATATAATAAATAAGACAAAGAAAAAAAGTCTTTAGAGTTTTAAAAGGCGAACAAATAAATCTAAAATAGTTGAAGTGGCATGGAGGCGATGCAAAGAACGGTCCAAAAAGGAACAGAAAGATCAAGAATGAGAAGTAAAACAATGAAAGAAACACTGACAGTGGCCACAATAAGTCTCGAAAAGACCAATTTTACCACAGAATGTTAAAACTGAGACAAAACAGGAGGAGTAAAATAAATCCAATGAGTACGGAGGGAGACGTGAAAATGAGCATAGATGCAAGATGACTAAAATATCTGTCTTGTTCAAATTATATTAGCCACTGGTATTTCTGCCGGTCTCGGTTTTCCACAGACTAATAAATCTGCTGGATTTATTCCAACGCCGAACCATGGTTTCGATCACGCCGAGTTTACGTGCAGCGGCTCTATTTCCCTCAACTTAATTAGTTTGAAGAAATTTCTCCGTCGTGTCTGTTGCTAACATACGCTTGTTCTAAATGAAAATGAGCGCTTTCTTCTTTGATTTCCAATTTTGACTTCCAATGATTCACTTCCTGCTTAAGAGCCCCCTGGTGGTTGAAGAAAAATCAACAGAAAAGCCGCACCGCGCTATAAGCCGCATGGTTCAAAGCGTTGGGGAAAAAGTAGCGGCTTATAGTCCAAAAAATACGGTAATTAGACATAGTCAAATGTAGTCATTGTTGGATTATACTGACACCAGATTCAGTTAATTAATTGGTAAACAGTCATCTGTTATTATCAAGCCTCTGACTTTACAATAATCCCTTCTGCTGACCCAGCATGTGGCGACAGTGGGGTGAAAGCACGGCCCTTTTAACAAGATGAAACCAGACAAGCATCAAGCATCTTCCTAACCCACATCTTATACTGTGTTTAAAAGAGAAAGTCATGCTGAAATAAATAGCATCCTAAAAATGAACTAAAATCTGAGTATTTACTCCACAGCCAACTTACAAACTTTTCAGTAAGAGTATGGCTGTAAACACTCCTGTAGGGCCGCTTTAGTTGCAGCCTGGTGGAAGTGAAGGTATTGGTTTACCAGATCAGATGTGTGAGTGCAGCACAGAGGCCCTCCTCTCTGTGAATGGATGGCGGCGAGGCTATCGAGTTGCTCCTGGTTCATTGACTTACGTGCTCATACAAATCTAACATGTGTGAATAAATTACACTGGGCCACTAGGATGACAAGGCTACTCATTCCCGCTCTGAACTCCACAGCCGTCACAATCTCCATCTCAGTCTGGAGCTGCGAGGATGCAGGTACGACGCGGCGCTGCAGCGTTGTGTTATTGACTGCGTCTCTGCTGCGCTTCTGCTGCCTCAGCGGGATGTGGTGTGTGTCCAGGTGGGATCGCTCAGCCAAAGCAGCACCGCTGTGACGAACCTGAGATAATGAGAGTGAGCCGGTGGGTGGCGGAGCGACTGAGGGCGGCCCGGAACCCACAGTGGGTTTTTACTCTCTTCTTCTGCAGCTTCAACAACTGTGTGGCTAATGAGGAGCTACTTTACTTTATTCAGGTCTTACAAATACAAGCTAAAGAGAATTTAAACGAGGAGTAACTGTACTTTGTCACCTTTTATGCGAAAGACCAACGTAAAGTACTGCATAATTTTAGAATTATGCAGTACTTGGGTATGAATATTTTAGCAAGGCACTGTAGCTACTCAAGAAAGGATCTAAAACATGATTATGGCCCTAATGTTCAGAAATCTGCCTCCACCTGAGCAAGATCCAAGTACAGCTCCTATTCTCCGTGATTATGGTGATGGAGGAGGTGAGCTTACTAATGACAGAAGAAGAAGAAGGATGGCAGTTGCCCCTCTGGTTGACATTTTGCCCCAGATACCAGAAATGAATCCGGTCCAGAGGAAGCAGCACTACAGGACAAACGATGGCTCCTCATTTATTTAGTATCCTTTCCTAATTGTCTTATGTCAAGTGGCAGTCCAAGTAAACACGGCGTAAAATGTGTCAGAGGAGTGGACCTCTTGACCCTTGACCTTGCTGCCTCAGCTACCCGTCCGGCTGTATGGCGGTGTGCCAGAGTCGCTCCGGTCTGCCTCACGGAGGTTTCTACACCAACGTGTTCAGCGACGGCCAGCGTCCCGCCGTTCTTCTGACCATCACGGCGTTTGGACACGGGGCAGTCACAGACGCCGTCAGGTCAGTTCAGGCCCCCAATTTATTTATTTATTGCTTTCTATTCTTGTTAGGCGTTTTTTTTTTTTTTTCTTTACTTTTCGAACTTTTTTATAGCTACGTTTCTTTGTTCAAGTGTCATAAACATTTCTGGTGATGATGTTTCTGGACTTTATCACTCAACATTCACACTTTGTTTAAGGGCCAGTAATTATTCTCTCAGCTCAGTGTAATAATGTAATAAAGAACGATCTACTGTAGATAGGTAGCAATATTTGTATGACGACAGAAAATAATATTTTTGTTTTTTGTTTTTTGTTCTGTCTGTATTTACAAATGCAGAAGTAGTGCTGTAAAGCTTTAAACCTGTTATCACTCTGTTGCCACACTTCGTTGGATTGTTCCTGCAGCTCCACCATCTCGGCCGTGTGGGATCAGGACGGAGGATTCAGGTTCGACAATTACGGAAACACGACAGAGGAGTGGAGCTGGCCGACATATCGCCCACTGAGGAGAAATATTATGATGCAGGTGGGAATTACCAGCTGAATAAACAAAAGATGAGCAAAGTTGTTTTTTTATTTGTCCATGTAAAAATGAAATAACATCGTAAGTGATGTAATAACCTTGACGTTGTTGAAGTATTCACACAGACATGTTAAATAACCCCAACCTGGCCACAGCGAGTTGTAGAAATGGCAACGGAAATGTTTGCATTTTGTCTTGAGATTTCTTGACAGGTCAAGTAGATTTAGTGTTCTTGAAAACGGCAAACCGTGAGATTCTGGTCATCAGATTATGAACTAGTTCATTCAGTTTACTGAATATTAGTTTATTGTTCTTCTCTTTGATTCCTGCAGGTCTCAGAGGAGATCTCAGTGAAGCTGTTCAGTGGGAAGTCTGGTGTGCTCAGCTTCAGATGTGAAGAGGAGCGTGTTCACCTTCCTCTTCGTTTTGTCACTAATAAAAGCCAGAGGAAGAAAATGGTGAGATCATAACTCTCCTGTAGTTACAAAAATAAAAAGGTTTTCGTAACAGTTCTCTCTAAAATCAGCTTTTCATGCAGCCCTGTTTGCAGACGGAGAACAAAATCAGCTCAGGTGCTGCTCAGGAGCTTCGTCTGCTAAAGAAGCAAAAAAGTCCCGCTGGCGTCTCAGAGAACAAAATGAGCCTGAGGAAAACACCTGTGAGGATCTTTTATTTACTGCACCAGAACCAGAGTGGGGTAGTAGCTAGTTACTAACTTTATATTTTGGTCCATCTGTTGATGTAATTTTTAAGTATTAAAATTTTTTATGTTTTGATCAGTTACGCAATATTTGAGGGCCATTTTTATCAAATACTGTTTTGCTCTGACTTGAGTAATTTCCTGGACTGCCTCTTTTTCCGTTTACTGTAGTAAAAGTTACTTTACTTATGTATCATTTTTGGGTACTTTACACACCTCTGATTAGA
This sequence comes from Xiphophorus maculatus, assembly GCF_002775205.1. Classification (NCBI taxonomy): domain Eukaryota; kingdom Metazoa; phylum Chordata; class Actinopteri; order Cyprinodontiformes; family Poeciliidae; genus Xiphophorus; species Xiphophorus maculatus. Next base: position 20,693,141 of record NC_036444.1, on the reverse strand, counting down.
ACGCAGGGATTTTAGATCAAAATCACAGGTTTAATGTATTTTTTTTATCAGTACCTTTGACATGAACATCTACCTTAAGTCACTAAATTAAGTTTCTACGGCTTCATTCACCAGGCGGTCAGTGAGGAGGAGAAGCAGGTGAAGCCGTCTGCTCTGTGGAGAAGACGGAGAAACGCCGTGCAGGAGCTGCAGAGGCTACAGCAGAGAGTACGGGATGCTGCGGAGGGCTGGTTGGATTATTATCGCGTTGCTGTCGGTAACTACAAACTGAATTCATCCCCACATCATCACTACATGACAACGTGGCATAAGGATGCTGAACGCCAGACGCATTTCATGGTGCAAGGAAGTGCTGCAAAAACTATGCAACACATAGGGGTGCCACACTAGACGGGGCGCCAGAAATATGGCAGGATAATCATTTCTAGTCATCATTTCCTGTATTTGACGATTGTTTGCGTCTATAATGTGCCTGCACACTTCAGAAAGCTCTTCCCTGGTGCAAAGCGCAGAAACTGAACGCTGAGCCAATCTGACCCGGTGGGCTTGTAAGGAGTAGTTTGCTGAAGCTAAAACGTTCCAGTATCACCTCATCCTGCAAACTCAACATTATTGAATAGTTCCATCGGGATCCTGTTCACGGTCACTCGTGTCACTCGGTGGCTGCGCACGTCAGTGACCTCTTCCTCTCCTTCAGGTATCAAGTGTCCTGACGCGGAGCGACTGCCAGGGGCCCCGCCGCGGGCCCGGCCGAGACGAGCGCTGCAGTCGGCTGCCCTACCCTCCCCAAACTCACCCGAAAGCGCAGCGGCTGCGCCGCGGCGTGCTGGGACAGGCAGGAGGGATGAGCTCAGAGAGAGTCACGGACGCCACTCAGCATCAGCAGAGAAACGTCAGGACCGCCTTGTCCAGATGCAGAGGTGCTGACTGATGTGGAGAGTTTTGCTGGTGTCCTATTAGCTCATTAATAAATCAGCAGGGTGACCTTTGGTAAGATTCGGGCAATAAATATCTAAAAAGATTTCATTTGTTTTTACCTCACTAACCATCTCATAATTGATCAAAAACCTCAAAGTTTGTTTTTTGTTTTTATTTAGAGTTAATTAAATATTCAAACACATATGAAGTGAAATTATACAATCTGCTAGGCCCCTTAATATGATACCCCTAAATCAGGGGTGTCAAACTCATTTTTGTTTAGGGCCAAATCAAGATCTTGAACGCTCTTAAAGGGCCGGTCTTCCAGAATGTATTGATAAAACCTGTTCACAAACTCTTGAAATATAAATGAATTCTCATGAATTCAATAATATAATCAAACATCTTTTCAGTCCCCCCAGGATTTTGTGATTCTTTTTGTGATTTTTTTTTTTTTGCAATAAAAATCAAAGTGCTTGTGGTACTAATTTGGTAATAATTTCTATATTTGCGCCTATTTATGACGGTAAATGCAACTTTTTATTACTCGCTGCATAGGTCATGGATTGTAATTAAATTAAAGCTGTTAAGCACAAGTAAGAAAGTTTTTGACAATTTCAGAAAATTCTGCGATAAACTCCCAATTATGTTTTAGTGCAAAAAAGCCGGGGATTTGTTGATTTTGCGTGAATTTCCACAATAGTTCTCAAGAAACTGGAGGGACTGATTGATATAATCTAGCAGTAGACAGATAAAAATGGCATTGATGTGATTAATAATATAGTATTTAAGCACACTTAATGTTTAGTCTAGAATCTAGAGGGCCACATAAAAAGCTGTGGCGGGCCAGATTTGGCCCACAGGCCTTAAGTTTGACACATGAGCCCTAAATTAAATCCAGTGCTTTCCAGAAAGAGGGAGCGGATAAAAATAATAATACTACAACAACAAAACTTCATGCAAAAAGGCATACAAACCTGAATAAATGATCATTTTATAGTTCAAACCTGTTTGTTTCAAGGAGACCAAAGGAAAGCAGAAAGGAGCCTCCTGTCACACAAATCGGGCCCCTTCGAATCCATGGCAACATTGAACCAGGGTAAGACCCTCTTTACAAATACTGTTAAAAAAATTATTATTTTTCATGTTTGGTATTAAATCAGACAGAAGTTTCCTGTTTTAGGTCAGGGAGAATGAACAGAAATATCTCTACATGCTCCATCTTAGAAGAATCAGAGAGACATTTCATTGAGAAATTAACTTGTTTTAAGACAATTGTTCCTCAATACTGATGAAAAGGTATTAGCTAGAAGTAATAATCTGCCAGTGGAGCAAGACATTTTAACTAATAAAAATGTCTTGTTAATCTCGTAGATTATTTTACTTATATGTAGTTCTTTTTCATCAATATTAAGGAATATTTGACTCAAAACAAGCTCATATCTCTTGCTGGAAAGTTACTTGTAAGTTAATTTTGCACCAGAAACTAGACCAAAAATACTTTGTAGGATTTTGTGTTTTTGTGCAGTTTGGATTTGAGTCGTTACCTGAAAATAAAAAAGAAAATACATCTACAGGTGTGTTTCTGGTTCACTTAAATGCAGCAAAAGTGAGAATTTGAAGAAAGCGAGTAAACATTTCTAAGAAAAATAAAATGTGAAATAAAATGAGAAAAATCCCTCTTTTATTATTCTGGGAATGCAGCAAATATATTATTTTATTTGACCTAAAACAGGAAACACTGAGTCTCAGTTAATGTCAAAAGCTAAGGTCTGGTGTGTGTTTCTGCACAAAGTGAATGTGAACATCTGGTTCCAACCGTATTTTGATTGTCGACCGTCTCCCAGGTCAGTGACTCTCTCCCCCAGCCTTGAGCCTGGAACTCCTCCTGCTAGCTGTGGTGCAGACAGGGGGCCCGCTGCTCCCTCCGTCCCTCTCACAACGTGCCCCACTCTGCTGAGAGCTGCCCTGCGGGGGGAGGAGCGGCGGAGGAGGTGCTGCTGCAGTGCAACACTGATGCCAGTGGTCACCGACCTAGAGTATGATGCTTTCATTATGGGCCAACCTCTCGACAGCAGACAGATGTTGGTGGTGTGTGTCACCACACCTCAGCAGCCGCTTAACACACACACAGCAGGCCGGTGGGCTGATGTGGAGGATCTCTACAGGAGGAGGAACGAGCAGAGGACCATGCCATGCACCCAGGTGTGAGAACACTCTGCAGTGCTTTAAGTCAAAAGAAGATAAATGCACTGCATGCATAATCACACAAGAATACCAAAATAAGTCTCTAATTTATCCAGAAGGGCATGCATCGTCATCAGGTGGCATCACTGTTGTCAACATCAAGTTCAATCAGCAGGATTTTTTATTGACGCTGATGCACTTTTTCAAGGATAGAAGCTGTGTTGCATAAACAGATGAACAGAAACTGACACGCAGACCAGTCAGCAGTTTAGAGAAAACCCCTGTAACAGGTTGTTTTGTGTTTCAAACCCCAGTGCCAGATGGACTCTTTTCGCCTGGTCAGGTACGAGATGTCAGACGGGACGGCGGGCTGTGGGCCGGAGAACGTTCTGCTGCAGCAGCGACACGGTGCCGCTCCTGGGATGTTCCTGGTAGGTGAAGATCACTGCAGACTTTGCAGCAAGGCGGAGGCGTGCTGAAGCGCTGTAACTCCTCACTGCAGCCACGTGGTGGCAGCAGCAGCTCTCGTGAGGGAGCACAGAGGGTCAGCAATGAAGCGGCGTCTCACATTTATCCTGAAGATACTTTGAGCTGACAAGCATCAAGAAGAGCTGCCTCTTACTCACTAAAGACAGCGCTAATCTTTGGCCCAAAGTCATGATATCTGCTCGGCTGATTTGTGCCGTGCAGTGAAAAATGACTCTTCTCTCCATAAATCAAACAAAAGTGACCAAAGTCAGCGCAGCATGAAATTGTACCAGCACTTAAATTCTGCAACTCAAGGGATCTTATCCTCAGAAAGAATTGCTGCTAGCGCACACACACATGGGAGATGTAAAAATATTTACACTGTAAAAAAAAAAGAAAAAAAAAAGCTCAAATCTGCTTTATGGCTCTTAAATGGAGATAAAAATAAGAGCTTTTTATATTAACAAGTTCTAATGGTTTCATATATTTCAACCCATTAAAAACACACAGTGCCCTTCAAAAATCTTTACATCCACAGATTTGTTTTTTAAATATTTGTGACATTACGGACTTAATGTATTTAGATTTTATGTGAAAGACAAAGTATTGCATGATTTAACACCTGGTTTTATTTATTTATTTTTTTTGTACAAATGAAAATCTGAAGTGTGTGGTGTGTAAATGTATCTTGAGTCTCAACGTTTTGTTCATTAGGCCTGAAGTTGAACTGGGCTTTTCTAACATCTTTCTGAACCATTCCATCGTAATTCTCACCAGATTTGAGACATGCTTTCCCACCTGAACTGTGGATTTCTGGAGCTTCTCTCAAGTTACCGTCAATCTGTTGGCTGCTTGTCTGGAATGTTAAAATATTAAATCTTTATTTTTGTGTGTGTGCACCAAAGATGTACCTCAAGGGGAAGCTGCTGTTTCTGGGCTACATACTCAGAGGTGACAGCTGCTCTGCTGAGGATCTCCAAAGGCAAATCTGCAGGACCAGGAGAGACTCCAGACTGGGTTTGAGTCTCCCTGCGGACCACAAGTTCAGGTATCGCTTAGCGCCACGTTCACCCTGACAGGCAGTAAGGACGGAGAAGTCATTCCAATTAGTCACCAGTTCCAGAGAACTATTGAGAAAATGTGGCATCATGTCAGTTTAAGCTATAAATAAATGATGGGTTTAAAGCACATGACATTTTGACCCATGTGAGATTTTTTTTGTTAATATCACAGTGATGTGGTAAAAACTCCTGCAGCCACAGAAGCATAGATTGCGTCAGAACAGCAGGATGTGACTCCAAGACGGCTGTTTCTGAGGAAGAAGGAAGAAGTAACTTTGCAACATACATGATTTCATCTACTGCTCATTTCTGCTATTGAATGTCACTAATTGGACATGTTACGCAAATATCTATTCCCTCTAAAACACTCTATTTTGGTTTTTGCTAATGCTGATTTAAAAGTGCTTCCAAGATATTTCTGTACTTCAGAGTAAAACATGATTACTTTAGTTCTGCTAGGTTTTGACTGCTTAATTTTACTCAAGAAACTACTAAATAGTAGTATTATTCAAATAAAGGTAAAAACTCTGGTTTAGTAAATCCATCCGTCCATCCATTTTTGTCCGCTTATCCTGTGGTGGTGTAGTAAAACTAAACCTAAAAGTATGTTTATTCCTAACAGGCACACAAGCAAATGTATCTAGTTTCTTCCTCACTATTTAACAGATTTAAAGCTTCAAAAATTGTTCAATATGCTTATACTGTTATTTTTTTTAGTTCATTCACTGTTTTTTTCCTACACAATATGTGGATACATAATAAAGGTGTGATATTACTGTGTTCTCTCTCTTTTTTCTTTTTTTTTAAGCAAGAAAAATGTAAATTAATGAGCCATGCCAATAATAACACCCTGTTGTTCCCCTTTGTATTCAACATGTATGCTCCACAGAAATAAATTACAAAGCAGTCGTTTTGCATCAGCTGTTAGTTTTCATAGTTTTCCTTGAACATTCATACATTTTATGTCATAAGGTTCTTTTCTTCAGTAGGGACAGGGAAGCTGGTCAGAGTACATGGGAAGATGGATGTGGCTAAATGCAGAATAATGCTGGAAGAAAACATGCTGTAGTGCAAAATACTTGAAATTATGGCAAAGGTGCCATTCCTGCAGGACAACACCCTTTATTAAACATTCAGGCAGAGGTGTGGCCCAGTCAAAGTCCAGGCCTAGGTCTAATTAAAAATCTCTGCCGAGACCTGGTCATTTTTGTTTACAGATTATCTCCTTCTACTCGGAGAGAGCAAACATCTTTAGTCATAATATGCAAATTTAGTAGAGACAATAAACTACAGTATTCACATTTTAGATATAAAAATTTAATCATGCATCATTTTTCTTTTGCTTTACAATTATGTGGTACTTTAGTTGGCAAATGACATATAATCACAACAAAATATTTTGAATTAGATGGTTGCCCATGGCAACATGTATACATGTTTAAGGGGGTATATTACACTTGCAAGTATAAGAAGATCTATTAAAATATAACTTATCTGGCTCTTTTTTGTTTCACTTTGACAAGTACCTTTTCTGATCTTACCACTCTTTCGTTTTAATTCCTGTACATCATTTGAACCAACTGACCAGCCTGCAGACAAATAGGCTGCACAACGTGACGACGGCTCTGACAGGAAGAGAAAACACTTTCTGCTTCACACGTCTCACGTAGAAGATAAAATGAAGACGATGTCTGCCAGTCTGATTCCAATCATATTTGTGGCTCCTTAGTCATACTGTTAATATTAGAACTGATGATCTATGTGGAAAGATATGAGACTGGAAATTTACAATGAAACAATACGCTATATGAAAGACAATTTAAAGAAACTATAACCTAATACAACAAGGAAGAGCCTCTAGAGTACACAAAGGGGAAAATAATGTTGTGTTAAATATATATATATATATTTTAATTTCTTTTACGCCCCATATTTATAGCAGTCCAGTTTCTCTCCAGTCACTTTTTGTTTTGGTTGTTGCTGAATTATGTGCCCTCTGGCGCCCCCTAGAGGTCGAGGGAAACATAAAGGAAGTTCATTAAAGCGTCTCAGGTGACAGGAGCGGGTCCATTCTACCGAGTCGAAACATTACGAGTCCTGTTCGATCCGGAGACAGATAAAAATGTCAGCGTTTGACGCGGATAACCTCCGCTGAGCCGACCGTGGAGCTTCTCCGGACATGAAGGATTTGTTTTGGGCTCCAGTTTTCATTTTAAAGGCGAAGTGAATGAGGACAGGTTGAACCCAGGTAAGTGACTGACTTCTTTTTTTTTTTTTTTTGGTAACGCTTTGATTGTGACAGCTGGTCCAACTGAGCCAATACAACCCGAAAAGATTAACTGCTCAGCTTAACTGTATCAATATTACACAGCTGAGAAACAGAGTGTAAGTTTTAGTGGTTTCACCGCCTCTTTTGGAATCTGTATTTTCTTAACTATACTTAGAAATGAGCCATCTGTTATTTTACACGCTTATCCTTGTAGGGTTGCGATGACTTGTAAATTAAGATTAAAAAACCAAAAACAATACCGTTAAAAGATCTTCTAAAGTATAGAATATCTCTGATTTAACAGACTGTTAGAATGAAACTATCAAAGCATCTGACCGCGTTTCTCTCTTTATTTAGGCTGCGGATTAAATACACACATGGAGTTTTTCTTCTTTTTTTTTTTTTTTTATTCCTGAATGATTTATTCTGATTCAGGTGTTCTCATTGTGCCATTGTAAACAAGGAAGTCTGCGACAGCTTCATCCCTTTCTGTCAACATGGCAGAATGTTTTTCTGCCATGCACAGATGATTCAGGGACACTAGTTCAGCCAGATGTGCAAGTTTGTTTTGACGCTCCCTGCACCCCTTCCTCTTCAGCTTGCCTCCAGCTTCTTCATCTCCCATTTCAACTCCTCCTCCTTTGCTTGTTGACATGAGCCATTACTGGGATTATTGTGTTGTGGAGTGGGGTTGCTAAAGAAAGCCATGTGATATTTAAACCGCTTTCGCTGGAGCCCCTTAGGGTTCTTTAGTAGTTGGGATTAGTAGATTTACAGAGTGAGCAGTAAGGCCAATATTTTTATTTTTTTGCCAAACAAGGGTTTGACAGCGTGAGGTGAATAGTGGACAATTCAACATTTCGACTCATATTATCTGGTACTTATATTTGGATCTGATACACAGCTAAGAAGACATTAGTTGAAATATAAAATATAAAATTTTTAGGTGAGGAAATGCCCCCTCAATAACTGATGTTTTGGGTCATTAACTAGATTTTGTCAAGGTGTCGTAGCAGAGAAAATGGTGTCTGGTTGGAATATTTAGGATATTGTCTTTGCGCTTTGTGGATGATATGATTCTGATTACAACTTCAGGCTATTACCTCCAGCATGGACTGGAGCAGATCCAGGCTGAATATGAAACAATCTAGATCAAAACTGGAGACTCTAAATCTAAGGTCATGGTTCTGATGATGTGGACTGTTCCCTCCTGGTTCAGGGTTGATCTCAACCCGAATCAACCAGGTTTACCTTTAACAACCCGGTAGTTAAAGGTAAATATCTTGCAGTTTCAGTCACAAGTGATAACATGATGTAAATCGAGATGGGGAGAGTGGGGGGGTCTTTGTGGGAAGTCATTTCCACTGTGGTGAAAAAAGAGCTTAGCAAAGAGACTAGACTGTCCATTTACAAGTCAGTCTAGATTCTGATGAGACATGGATCATGACTGAAAGAATGAGATTCTGGATACAAGAGGCTGAATTGAGCAGCTGGCTGGACTCATCATCCAGCCAGCTACATCATCGGATGGGGAAGGTTTGCAACTGATGGGGTGCTTCCTCTGCATTGCTCTTTGGAGGCTTTTCTCAGAAATAAGACCCAGAACATGCTGGAAGGGCTGCACTGTATGTATATAACTCTTCTTGGAACAGTACAGCACATTGTGGCACCTTCACTCCTCCCATCCGGAGGTCATTGCTGCCTCCAAAAGTTGTTCTAATCATTTTTTTCCTCACACAGTATTTCTGTCATCAGCTGCTGTTGTCTCTGACTTAGTAACCCAGTGGTTTCTTTGTTTTTTGGGGCATTTCAATTTGTTCACTGGTAATGTCAATGCAGTGACTCAGTTTTCTTGATGTTTTCTTTTTCCACCCACAGACTGCTCACTTCTTTTTATGCTGGTTACATCTTCAGCTAAAAAGTCTCCACAGGTAAACCGCAACTGGGAAAAGACTTTTATCACTTCTTATTTTTTGAGTGCACAGTGGCACAGTTGGTCGCACTGTTGCCTTGCAGCAACAGTTGGGTTCGATTCCCGGCCCGGGGTCTTTCTGCACGGAGTTTGCATGTTCTCCCTGTGCATGTGTGGGTTCTCTCCGGGTTCTCCGGCTGCCTCCCACAGTCCAAAAACAATGACTGTTGGGTTAATTGGTCTCTCTAAATTCTCCCTAGGTGTGAGTGTGCATGGTTGTGTGTCCTGTGTTGCCCTGCGACAGACTGGCAACCTGTCCAGGGTGACCCCGCCTCTCGCCCGGAACGTTAGCTGGAGATCGGCACCAGCACCTCCTAACCCCTCTAAGAGACAACAAGGGTGTTAGAAAATGGATGGATGGATGGATTATTTGAGTAATTAGCATAATGTCAGACATCTGGGCAACACCTGTCTGTCACATGTTCCAATATTTTTCTTCAGTAAAAAATTTGGTATTGCATTCCAAATAAGGCTATATTCAGAGTTGTGGATCAGCTACAGATAGAAATACTTCAAAATAAAAGCTGAAATATTGATCTTGTGCTTTTTTAATATCAAACCCACATGTTTGAACTCCAAAATAAAACCAAAGACATTGGCTTTACTTTGTGTTTGGTTAGGATTTGTACATTGATTCAGCCACATGCTAATTTGTCTGCAATATCTTTCTCTTAAATTATTTGCATACTTCTTTCCAGTTGATGAGATTATTGTCTGGTGTTGTCATTTAAGCTCCCTGTCTACTTTTCTGTCCTCAGGCATGGAAAAGCCACCTGTAGCCCCCAAGCCAAAGTTCATTCCCAAGCAGAGGCCAGTCTTGTCTTCTCCAGTCCCCAAAAGAGATGGCCTCTCGCCTCTGTACCCTGGCCCTCCAAAAAAGGTTAAACCAGCGCTTCCGCCCAAGCCCTGCCTAGCTAAACTTCTCTCTCCTTCAGAATCCAAGCCCCTGATTTGGAAGAGGATGCAACAAGAACCTGCTTTAGAAACCCATCAAAGAGTCACTACTCTTAACTCTCACAATGGAATTTCACATAGTAAGAAGCCAGACTGGGATTATATTATTCCCATTTGCCTGTGCAGCCAAGAAAACTGTGCATGCGTCAAGAACAAGAAACTTGAGCAGGGGGAAAAAGACTTTGAATCATCACACGTAGTAGGTAAGCCAGAAGAAAATCAAAAGACTGTTCCTATACCTCAAGGGTCTCAGGATAACAACCGAGGGAAAACAAACAACACCAAGTCCCAAGTGATGAACAACTCCTCAAGCAATGATCACATCATTAATCATTATGAAGCCAACAGGACCCAAAACCACAACTTTGACTCTTACAGTCTCAGCACTGACAACGGTGTTGGGCCATCTCCCAGATCATCAAGTGAAGGTATAGAGTCCAGTGCAATACATCCAGATGTACGTGGACCAGGACAACAGGCTGGTAGTCTTGGCACAGAGCAAACCAGTGCGTTACAACCCAAACGTGCCCCACCAGTCCTTAGGAAGCCTGGGTTTCCTGTTCCACGGAAACCCAGGAGATATGTCCCTGCCCATCAGGAAAAGGTGGAGAACGACAGGGATGAAACTGCTGTCCAGGAAAAGTGGGAAGCAAGTGTCAAAGAGGTAGAGGTATCAACAGACGGAAAAGGATGCTCATCCTTATCCGTCAGCGAACCCGGCAATGAAAATAGGCCGCCAGTGTTTCTGTCTGCAAGGCGAGCCTGTCCACCACCAGTCCCTCCTTTCAGGAAAAAGCCTTTGCTATCTAACCATTTGAACACACCTTCCCCTTCTATGCAGACTCCGTCTAAGGACATGCGCGTTGAAGATTCGAGCAGGGGCAGCAGCATTTATGAGATAGAGTTATGTGTTGATGGTGAGGTTGACAAGATGCAGAAGAAAGTTATGGATGATCAGGTAGAAAGTAACCATCTGCTTTTTCACACCTTGCTTAAACAACCTGAACTCAAAGATCTTCCAACCACCATTTTGGCAGCAGAGGACAAAAGGATGGAAAACAAAATGCCAAGGAAGCATCGTAGAAACAAAAGCTCATTGGGACTGATTCAGAAGAAGGAAATATTAGAGGGTGAAGGTGTGAATAAGTTAGAAGACTTTGAGGCAAGGCAAGCCAGTACTGCACCAGATGGAGTATCGAAGGACTTGATGAGAAGGGAACTGCCTTTAACTCCTGACGAGAAACTCAGCAAAAAACATGCAGCGGCTGGAAACAATAAGCCTTCTCGTAGTAGCACCGCCAAAAAGAAAGCGAAATCCTTTTCTACTGCTGACTGCAGTCGCTCTGAAGGACAAAGGGGAAATACCTTCAAGAAAATGCTAGAACTGAAGCTCGTCAAGAAGACTCCACCAAAGACGCCAGCAAAACCAGACCGGACTAATGAATCCACTGCGAATAATTTCATACCGGAATCTCACAGGGATCCTTATGTACAGCAGAAATTCCCAGTATTTGTTGGCACTGATAATAATTTCCATCATTCACAAACCGACGTTGAACAGAGTGTTGACGGAGATGAGCTTTACCCTGAACCCAAGGTGTCTCCCATCTACGAGACCATTCCTCTATATGACGATATTCCACAATATGAGAATGTAAATGTGGGAAAGGCTCGCTCTCCTCCAGGTTTCAACACAGAGGGCTGGCCGAGATCTCCTTATGACGATGAGGGGATTTATGAGCTACAGGACCCATATTTCTCTCTTGTGATAAACTCAGAACATCATCAGACACCAACAGAATACCACAGGTAAACTTAAATTTCAGTTCTCTTCATCAATGTGTGCTGCATGATGTCACTGTTAGTTCATCTACAAAATACTTGGGTACTGGCAGAACCTGACTCTTTTATACAGCTTACAAAAACATTAAGGATGACCAATCAAGCGCAAATGTACAAAGAGCTGCAGTAATCTAAACTAGATATAATTAAAACATAAATGTCCAACTCCACAACTGCGCAAGAAGCCTAGGCTGTAATATGGGAACTTATGTTTGTATATCTCAAATGTTTTTGCTAAGCACAGCTACTGTTGAAGAAATGTGGATCAAACTGGATTATTAAAAACGATGATCCTCAAAGAATTGTATAGTAAAATGACAGGAAGAGGAAAGGACTCTTGAGGTATTCCACAGGGATTATTAAGGACTGCGTCCCTTAACAGACAGAAAATGCCAAATTTAATATGGTCTGTGTGTTTGTACTGCTTGTCTACATGTTGCACTAGTATTGCTAGGAATGCATGTGTGCACATAAATAGGAAGAATGAACACAGTAAAAGCCTGTCGGGTTTCTGCTTTGTACAGCCAAACATGCCTCCCTCGTCTTTGTAGTTCAAACTGAGCAACAGATATATACTGAAAGCACTTTGAGCAGATCTCAAAGAATGGTTCATAGGTACGAGCAACAGCTCCTATGAACACAACACAGTATGACCTAAACACTCTGAACTGCTGGCTGTAATGTTTCTGTGCAGTTGTTTTAAGGGTGGTGCCGCCGTTTCAGCTGCAGCGCTCCCCGAGGGAATTGTGGAATTTTAGAGGCATCTTGAAAGCATTTTTTTTTTCCACTGTAATCTTTTTGAACACAGTAAGCTGCAAGCTTACTGATCTCTGTCATGGTTTGTAATTTATGCCTGGTTCATGTTTTCAAGACACCTGTTGGGTTTGGCAGAATCAATCCAAATTAACACTCTCTGACTATATACAAGCAGCTGGACTGGTGTTAGCGGGGCGTGACAGAAGTGATCATTTGTATTTCAGAGGGGTTTCTTTCTTGCATGCTAACTTTGTTCTTGGTTTTTGTTTGTAAAACTTCCTTTCAATTTGAGCATGATATATATATATATATATATAGAAAGAGAGAGAGAGAGAGAGAATAAGCTTTCTCTGTAGCGGACGAGTCATCAGATAATGTGCTGAAGCAAGTGTTATAAATTAAAACCCCCTCTTATCTCGCTCAGTCACTATTTTAATAAGCCAGCTTTCTTTCCTGTTTGCTAACCACGTGTCAAAACATGTCTGTGTGTTATACAGAGTTTGCTAACTTTGTACTAACATTTTCATGCAATTTCAACAGAAACTCTGTTGATGAGGAGGCGGCGTTTATTAGTGATTCTCTCTCCGATGATGACATCGCAGTTAACACCTCCGATGAGGACGATGAAGATGATAGCAGCGTCAATTCAGACAAAGACGACACCGAGCATCCAGCGCCTTGTACGGTGAGGTTCAGACGTCGATAGGTTTGTGTATCCAGTATCACCTCACAGCATTTGTCCTTCCTTTCTTCTCGTTGTTCACTTCAGCACTGAAATGGAAGCTCTGCTTGAATGTGCTCACTGTCTGTAACACAGACATTTTAATGTGCTGAATGAAAGTCTGGTTCTGCATCTTTTATAGGTGCAGAGTGGACAGAAGAAAAGTAAGATACAACACATCGCTACCGAAATCATGACCTCCGAGAGTGTGTGAGTTAAATGTTATTAATCTCTCTCACACATGCTCTCTAGGTTATGTGGTGCCTTGGAAAAGTATTCAACTCCTTTGGACTCTTTAATGTTTTGTTACAACCACAAGCTTATATTCTGTCACAGACTAATGCAGAGTAGCATTGATAGGTGCAGTGTCAACTATCAATGCATAATAATACATGACTTCCAAGTTAGCTTTTTTTTTCTTTTCTTTTTTTTTTACAAAGTGCGACATGCATTTGTAGTCAGCATCCTATACTCTCATTCCATCCAAATTAAAATGTGGTACAACCAATTCTCTTTCATGGGTCACCTAATTAGTATTTAGTGTCCAATTTATTCTCAGAATAAACCCAGGTGCTTTGTGGAGGCCTTAGAGGTTTATTAGAGGACATTAGTGAACAAACAGCAAAACGATGACAGGAATAAAGGCATGGATGTCTACCTAAACTGGCAGGTCAAGCAAGGAAACCAGGAATCAGAGCAGTTTACAATAACTCCATGGTAACTCTGGAGCAGGAGACAGAGCTGAGCTGGGAAAACTGTGGACAGCACAACAATTGGCTGTGCACTCTACAAACCTGGCCTTCATGGAAAACTGTCAAGAAGAAAATCTTTGTTGGAAACGAGAATGGCTGAATGGCTCCGTTCATTTCCTTTGCTAACATTAACAAACTACATCCGTAAACAGGCTACAATTCTAAAACAGTGCAGGAAATCAACATCTTTCACAACTCCTCCTTCTGAATTTCATCTGGGACTAATTGGCCCGGATAAAATTCATCCTGAGAAATTGAGCTCAATGAAGGAAGATGAGAATCTAGTGGAATTGTGTAGAAAGGCAAAGGCCAGGTTATGCTCTCATTAGTTCAGAGCTGTTTTGCCTACATGTAAACTCTGTGTGGCTAAAAACCCAAAACTCAATATAACAAGTTTTACCAAGAATCTTTGGCAAAACTTGAAAATTGATGTGACAGACATTCTCCATCTGTTCTGACATTTTTGTAATGCCGAAAGCTCCATACTGTCTAGATGTGCAAAGCTGGGACACATAGCAAGAGACAACCTGCTTTAGTGCATATGCAAGCCACACTTTTAAGATTTTTACTTCTTGGCAGATTTGAAAACCTGCTTAATTTGACCTTCCAGTTAACAAGTTTGTCCCGCTTGGCCTATCAATGCTCATCATTAGTGGTTGTAATGGGACAACATTTTAAAAAGCAATGAAAACATTTGTATGGAACTTGAAGAGTTTGTATCAACTGTGGTTATTAGCTTTGGTTTTATTTTTAATTTAGTTTTGAGATATATGACTTCCTCTGGATTGCTATATATTTGAGATAGAAATGACTAAATGGAAACAAAATGCAGAAACCAAACAAAAATTTCAAATAATATCCATAGAAGATAAATTTATTTCAGAAACATTTTCCATGAAACGGTTTTGAAGCTGTTTCACTTTATAAATATGCAGGTGATGTATAATGTTAACCTATTTTGAACCAACAGGCCTCATTTGGTTTGGCTCAGTCTTTACAGGGAAATATGTGCCTAAGGTTATTTCTAATACTTGTTTAGTTTTAAAAATAATTAGCTCCTCACTCGCTGATTGCACCCTCATTTACTTTTTCTCCATTCCTGTTTCTTGTAGGTTTGTTGACGTCCTGAAGCTGCTTCATGTTGTAAGTAACCGCACATCCAATCAAAATGGCCTTTTAGTCCACGTAGAACCCCTTTTGTTTTTGTCGTGACAATAACAGAGTCTTGTTAGACCGAGAGCCTCAAAGCTGCCTGAGCTCAGTTTCTCCAGATGGGTTTCATTAGTGACAGAAATGGGGGCACTCCCTAAGCAGCATAACCGCCCTCAGCTTTGTTTTTTCTCATTCCTCTCGGTGTTCCCCGGACTGTCAGTAAACTCAGATGGAAGAAATTTGTTATTTAGACTGACAAACCTCTTCTTTCCTCTAAGGAATTTAATCTTTAATCAAAGGCACAGACAAATGATTATGAGTTTCCTCCACAACATTTCCTGTAAGGTGTTTTTTACAAGTGACAGCGCACATTAAAGAATGCAGGTATTTTGTATATGTTGACCGACAACAACAATCCCCACCCTGTTCCTTCATACCTCGCGTCTTCACTTTTGCCCTGTTTTGTTTAAACCCATAGCGACATGAATACGATTTATTGAATTATTAAGAAAAGCTTTCAGTGAAACTTGCAACACCAAGAATTGACACAGACAGATTTAATTTTCATTAAAAAACTAAAATGTGACTTGATATTTAAGCTAAATAAAACTACTAGCTGCATCTAGTACCATATATTTTGACTAAATATTTACATCAGAGTCCACCTAGTCCAAGGACAAAGAGCATGTTTGAGTTCAGCACATGCCATTGCCTTTATTATTGTCTGTATTGGTGACCAGCTGCACCCTCACAGGCTTTGGGCTCCCTTTTAAATTGTCTCTTTGTCTTAGAGACACATTTGGAAACAGAAAGCCACTGAGGTCACTTGACATACGCCAGTGGCGATAGTCTTTCTTACTTCAAGGCTTGGATGTCTGGAAGATCTTCACTTTGAATTTGGAACTGTTGGACAACTTGGAAAAAGTTCAAGAACAAAAACAGACTCCTGCAGAGCTTCTTTCAAAAATGTACAACTTAGCAGAGCGTACGTTGTAAGAAAAGCATGCATCGCAGCCATTATTTGATGGTCTTCAGGCCTTGAAGTGATTCTATTAGGGCCATTTTTGAATGGACATAGATTTTGGCCTTATTTGTGTCTTGAGACATAGCCAGTTTTATGACCACATGACTGATAACGCCAATGAAAAGCATATTTTGATTTAACTATCGCAACAAGGGCTACGCATCGGAACAGTTGGCAGGACTGTCACATATTGCAGCAAGAAAGTCCTGGGTTTGAAACGAAGCCTCTGGTTTTTCTGCATGCAGTTTGATTATTCTCTCTGATGCATGCGTGGTTTCTCTTTGGGTACTTTGGTTTCCTCCCACAGTCAAAAAACCAGCTAAACAACTACAACTTTTTACTTTTCTTTTTAGGCCATCTGGTAGACAGAGCTTACACCATGGTAACAAATACATCTGTCACAATATAGTGATTTCTTTTTTTTTTAAGTGAAGGGGAAACCCATCTGTATGGCCAAAAATTCAATGGCCATTTTATAGAATCCGGCACACCAAAGTCTTGAAGCTCCGTCTGATGATTTGAGAACGTCTTGAGTGCTGTCATTTTGCCCCTTTACCATTCATGCCTTTTTGTAATTTTGACTGTTTCGTACCCGACTCTCTCAGCCACAAAATGCAGCTTCCTGCCACAGGATGTTTCTTATTGACCATGCTTTAGTTAGTTTTTTTTGTCATTGGGGACGTGCAGCTATAATATGTCATGTCTACTGGCAGAAGGTTACTCAGAGTTCTTGGGTTTGTCTGTCTGTTTGTCTGTCACCAATGGCCTTTATCTCAGAGTTCAGTAGCTAGAAAAAGTGTTAAAGAGAAGTGAAACATTCAGTAAATGTTCCAGGAAAGAAATTAAACCCAAACCATTGAGTGCTTCTAAACTATGGAAAGTTTAATATGTATGAAACCATCATTTTTTAAAAGTTTAATGCCAGTAATCAGCACATCCCTAGTCAGATGTCTGTCGGAGTCGTAAGAGTAAAGTGATCCAAATGAAAATCTGGATCAGAATAACTTGAAATATGATGTTTTGCAAATTCCTTCGAAAATGATACATTATTGAATTAACTTATACATGAGATTTGAGCATTTTTGGCTATTCATATGGATACTGAAATAAAAAGAAATCTAAACTGATAGATGTAGGTTCAGGCGAATGGGTGAGAAATAGTTTTACATGTATGAAGGGACAAAATGGAGGCCAGTTCTAAATCTCACAATGTTACGGTGGACAATTTTCTTACTTATTAAATGAAAACTTTTAAATTATTTACCATTCATTTCATACAAATTTATTTTTCTTTACGTTGAGTCTGAACCTTTTGGGAACAGAAAAAAAAACCCCAAAACAAACATACTTGCTTTTCCCCCCATTGTTGTATTTTTTACATCCTTATTTTCTAAAACGTACATGCAACCTCGTAGTTGATATTTGCAGGAGAAGAACGGTTATGAAATGAGAGCATAGTTGGGCTGAATCATGTGCACATGAACGGGAAGTGGTTAAATCCCTGATATCTGCGGAGGAAGAATGTCCAGTAATGCAGAACAGTCACATATTCAGATCTGGTGTTTGGAGAACAAGCAAAACGAAAAATCAAAATCCACCAAATAGAACACCACAGCAGTTTGTTGGCCTTGTTATGGAGTTTTAACACAATTATTTACTCTCAGTTATCGGTTTTCTCTGCAGAGTCGTCTCTTTTTTATCCCCTTTCCCTAATTTGCTGCCGCAACATTTCCATGTGACCCAACTTTTTCTGCATCAGCTGTTGGAGCAGAAAATGTTCACCACAGGAGTTGTTGTTTTTCCTGGCACTTAGACTAAAAAGCAGTTTTATTTGCCACCTGCCCTATAAACCACTTAAAAGATGCCACGTCATCTGAAAGATTTGTTTAGTGACGCCTCTGGCTTCTCTGCCCTCTTGTTTCAGCCTTGAGTCATAGTTTTGGGAAATGTAAGACTTCTTAATGTGTAATCAGCTTGAGATGTAGCCAGTGACTTCCTCTTTGGTCTTCTTTTAAATGGAAAACTTTAGTATGGCTGAGTCAGCTTTAAGGCAAGGGTTAGTGATTTACAGGACGTTCAATGCCTGAACCTATGTAGTAACTCAAACCAGATTTACAGGCGCCTTATTCAGCATAATCCTGTCTTTTATGTGTGTGTGTGTGTAACATCAAATTCCTGAATTTGATGTTATCTGCGTCTCTGACCAACAGGACTTCCGTGAGGCCGTGCACAAGGCATCTCGTCAGAACGGGAAGCCCGTGATTGAGGAACGTCATCTCAATCAGATCCTGTACTATCTCCCTCAGCTCTATGAACTCAACCAGGATCTGCTTAAAGAGCTGGAGCAGAGAGTTGCCAACTGGTATAAAGTTACTTTATATTTATGAATTTTTAGATGCACAAATGTGTGTGAGTCCCTTTAATATCAAACCCACCTAAGGCTGTGAATTTGACTAAAAGTCAGACTTTACAGCAGCAGTTTTGTTGCTGCTACATAGATGTTCCTACTGTCCAACACCTGGTCAGTGAAATTGGACAATAACAGTCCAATGTCATTAACCAGATCAGTCACGTGTTTTTGATTGCAATTATATCCATGCAATGATGAATAAGTTATTAATGCAAGTAATAAAATAAATCGGGTCATTTATTGTGTAAAAGTACAGGTGACCATTGTCTAAGGATGAAGGCATTAGGCAACATGCAAGTGGAGAAAATAATTAACTCATAAAAATAAGCCAAGTTGTTAGCATGAAGACCCATCGTGGTTGAAAAAAATTGAGGTTATGATTTCTAAACTAACACACTGACTGGACGAGAGAGAAACTGTGCAGCTGATGAGAGCGAGATTGTTGTTTTGGGACATAAGGGCCACATCAGGTGACCCCCAAACATTGATTTAAAGCCATATTTCTCTGTGAAGAATGGTTGTTCAGGTATCATCATAGGCACGCGTTTCTTCAACAATTAATCTTTCATGTTGCTTGTCAGGGACCAGTTCAAACGCATCAAAATACTTGAACTGGCCATGTTGTGTTTTTTACTCTGAAGAGATGGTGTGTTTGGAATGAGCATTTGAGCAAGACAACAACCCCAAAAACACCAGCAAGCAAGTAACGTCTAGTTTCCATACCAATAAGACTGGCTTTGTAGAATGGCCAAAAAACTTCCATGAAATAGAAACCATGATGCCTCTGCAGCAAAACCAAGAACTGCAAAGGAATTGTGGGAGTTAGTCCAGTGGTCCTGGGCTGGAATACCGGCTTACAGGTGACACAGATCTGTCAGCTCCGTTCAAAAGATACGTGAAGCAGTTCTCAGGCACTTTAGATAAACAGATAAATACTAAGTCGGAGTTAATCAGGAAAACGAAATCTTCAAGCATTTTTCAGTTTTAATTTTTGAGATTGTAAAGAAATATGCAGGCAATGGTAACCACCGGAACGTCAGCAACCTCCTAATTAGATCGAGTTGACTCGGTTTGTCTCGTTTACAGGGATGAGAGTTCTCAGGTGGCTGATATCTTCCTGAAGAAAGGGCCCTATCTAAAGATGTACTCCACTTACATCCGCGAGTTCGACAAGAATGTGGCCCTACTAGTAGAGCAGAGTAAGAAGAACTCTGCATTCGGCGCTGTGGTTAAAGAATTTGAGGTAATCCTGCTGGCCAAACCAGTCTGGGGAGGTGTATCTGTGTTGGTGGCTTTACATTGTTTGTGTCAGAATATAATAGAAGGATGTCTCTTTTTTTTTCGTTTTATTAAGACGAGTCCTCGCTGTGCCAACCTAGCTGTGAAGCATTACCTGCTGAAGCCAGTTCAGAGGATCCCTCAGTACCAGCTGCTGCTCACAGGTACGTCCAACACAAATATCTTCATCTACTATTGAGTGACAAGGTCTTTTTGCATTCATTTTGCTTAAAAATTTATCATTGTTGTGGAATATCAACTGTTTGTGTCTAACCAGCCTTCAAGGTTTCATCTTCTACCCCATTCTGCCCTCTAGTGTCCAAAACTTAAAAGTTAGTTCACTTCAACAGTCCACCTATTATTAAGGATCTGCCCAAATCAGATTTAGTGACATAACAGAAGCTTTCGAAGTGTTTTGTGCGTCAAATGGATCAAGTCCAAAAATGTGAACAATTCTCCAGGCGTCACTTGCTCTTGTGTTGTGTAATTACATTACATAAGGACCTGCAGACCCTTTCACCCAGGATTGTATTTCCACAACATTCCTGGAATTTACATCTCCAAAAGGCGATTAGTTGAAACCCGGAGTGGTATTTCAAGTTTTCCCTTCATGCGCCTTTGCTGTTGATCCTGACTCTAAAATCGTTTTTCCTCTTTTGCAGAGTACCTAAAAAATCTGTCAGTGGACTCAGATGACTACAAAGATACAGAAGGTAAACTCACAGCCGTGTTTTATTACGTAATGTAAAATTAAGTTCTTCGCAAAGGTATTCATATTGTATAGCTTTTTTTCCCCTCCATTATGTGATATTACAGCTACAAACTGCAATGTTTCTTAATGGGATTCTATGTGCTGGTCCATAATCATAAAGTGGAAGGAAAATGCCAGTGGATATAAATTTGTAAGTCTAAGACAAATTCCTAATTGGATTTAGGTCTGGACCCCTCTAGCACATCAATATAACTTGATCTAAACCATTTACTTGTGGCTTTTTGGAGAAGGTTAAAGAAGGTTTAGGAAAGGTAAAGGGCTCTTGGTCAGCTTAACCATCTTCCTATCAAGCCTGGCCGCCCTGCGATGAATATTAAAAAATGACCTATTTGACAAATTGTGAAGGGAACTGCTTTGAATGGATTATATTGAGCAAGGCACTGTGTGATAATCAATGCGTTTCATCTGAAAACACAAATTAAAACACGTTTTCTCAATCCAACCAGCTGCCCTATCTCTTGTGAAAGAGGTGGCCAACCATGCCAATGACATCATGAAACATGGGGTGAGAGCTGCATCAAAACACATATGGGAATTTTGATAACATAAATATGAAACGCCTGTTAATGTTGCTGCTTTCATTCCAGGATAACTTCCAGAAGCTGGTTCAGGTCCAGTGTCGTCTGAACGGCAACCATGAGATCGTCCAACCAGGACGGGTGAGATACCGAAGAATCGGTTTTAGTCTTCACGTTTTATGAATAAAAACGGTTGGACCAAAGCAGCTAAATTAAATAAACATGTTTTCTCTGGTGTTTATGCTCCAGAGCTTTATCAAAGAGGGCGTCCTGATGAAGCTGTCCAGGAAGGTCATGCAGCCCAGAATGTTCTTCCTGGTAGAGTACACTGCTACCTCCTTCATATTTGTTGTTTTTTTGGGTAATAAAAAGTAATGCAAGCACAAATATGCTGCTTATCTCAACCAGTTCCACAATCAGTCCAAAAAGAAAGGCTTTCCCCCCCCAAATGCAGCAGAACATTTTGTGATTTAAGTAACACTGTGGTCTAATATAAGGAGCTTATGTGTCAGAATTAAGCTGACAACAAAGAACTACTCTATTTTTTTAAGTACCATGTAGGCATTCAGCCTAAAATTAATCTTCCCTTTAATTCCTCTCCTCTCTGCCTTGTCGATTAGTGCTATTATAAATTAGATTACTATATGATAAGTAAGTAATTCACTATTATTTAACGCTTTATTAAATGATGTAATCTTTCAATATTGGAATTTTATAACAACCTCAAGTGGTAGACATATTTTCCTACATAAGATCAGAAAAAAGTCCTCAAAAGTCTTTGATTTATCAAACCGAAATCATATCCAAACAGGAAGATTGCCAATATTTAAGCATGAGGTTTCAAAAATCATTCAACCAGGATCACATTAATAAATGGAGCACCATAATTAAAACTTCAACTTGTCCTAAAATAGGATTCCACATGATAAATCTGTCAGCTAGGTGGAAAAAAAAAAAGAATCGCTCTTCATATTCTGAGTCTGTAGAGAACCCAAAGTTACTCCGCTGCAAATCTCGGTGGTGACATAAGAGAACAAGAAACCGCTACATCCATTATGCTACATAATGGATGTAAAACGTCTGCCTTTTTTTTTTTTGTCTGTCTTTCAGCTTAGCGACGTGTTGTTGTACACCACCCCTGTTCAGTCAGGCCAGTACAAGCTTAAAAACATGCTGTCTCTGGCTGGGATGAAGGTGAGAGCTTCGCCTTTTTCTTCCATCCTTCATGTAATCACATTCATACGATCTTGATGAGTTTCAGGCTGCTAAAGCCGTTCACAATGCTAATAATTGCAGGTTAGCAAACCCAGTCAAGAGGCCTATCAGAATGAGCTGAACATAGAAAGTGTGGAGCGCTCCTTTATTCTCTCTGCAAGGTAAGTTCGAAAAAGGCTTTTTGTTCTCAATCCATCACCAATATGAGATCACTCTGTTGGTTTTATGTGGAGGGTTTTACCTTTTCTCTTTTTAAAGTTCGGCTGCAGAGCGAGATGAATGGCTCAAGACTATTTCCTCTGCAATCAGTGAATATACAAAGAAGAAAATTAGCTTTATATCTAATAATAAGCCAGCTGAGGTAAGAACATTTTTCAGCGTACGCTTTTCTGTTTTGTGATCTAAAATCCTAAGTCACTGTGATTTAAACACTCAGACTTTAGCGTGCATGATTCAACAGCGAGTGGGAACTTCAATGCATCATTTTTGCTTTCATCCAGGAAAATTTGGGCGAAAGCGTTGATGGTCCACCTTTGGGATCCACAGCCCCCATTTGGATCCCGGACACACGGACCACCATGTGCATGATCTGCACTTGTGACTTTACCCTGACATGGAGGAGGCACCACTGCCGTGCATGTGGAAAGGTTCGTGGACAAATACATGCAGGATTTTCTTTTAATTTTTTTTTTTATTTCTACTCTTTAAGGACAAGTATAATTTCTGAAATCATTTTTTATTGACAAATAAGAACTATAGATTGGCCTTTTCAACAGAACTATGCAGCTGTTTTATACATCCAGTAGAAAATGTGTGGTGCCTTGCAAAAGTATTTGTATACATTCTTGACTTAACACAAAGTGGTGTGTAGATGTGAAATGGTAGGAAGTGACATGTTATATATGTTTACAAATGAACATCTAAATAGTTTTGCATTCTTAACCATCATCTAATGCTCCAAAATAATACCCAGTGCAACCAGTCAAATAATTAACGAACAGAGTTCAAAATGAGTTTTGTTACAGCATTATGGTAACACAGGAATAAACCTTTGCAAACATTTTAAGCAGAATTAGCTTTTAAAACAATTTCCCTGGCTTTGAAAGTCGTACAGAGTTCTGTTTCATCAACAAAGGTCAAAAGCACCATGGTAATAATGTGTGGAGGAATACACATTGTTCTGAACAAACTTTTCCCACAGTGAAACACAGTGGTGGGAGCATCATGCTGTGGGGATATTTTTCTACAGCAGTCATAGAAAAAGTGATCAGAGTTGAGGAGAAGATTAATGGAG
Source organism: Xiphophorus maculatus (assembly GCF_002775205.1). Classification (NCBI taxonomy): domain Eukaryota; kingdom Metazoa; phylum Chordata; class Actinopteri; order Cyprinodontiformes; family Poeciliidae; genus Xiphophorus; species Xiphophorus maculatus. The sequence goes on along the minus strand of NC_036444.1, from coordinate 20,669,578 downwards.
TTAAAATCAGGACAGTCCTGGAAACTAAGTTAGTCTGGAAAATACTTGTTCCGATCCCAGCATGACAACATCCTTACACCCAAAGCCGAGCTTCACTGGAAAGGTTTAAATCATAACCTAAAATGGCCCATCCAAAGTCCAGACCTATGGCTGAATAAGGATCTTACTTAAAAATGGATATTTTTGGATGCTCTTTCTTCAACCTACAGCTATTTTGCAAAGAAAAAAGGCAAAATAGTTGTAGGTTTCTAGATGTGAAAAGTGGGACGAAACAGATGATTAGATGAAATTATTGAGCTGAAACTACTTTGTGTTGATCTTTCATAAGAAGTTGGATCAAAACACATTGAAGTTATTATTTTATTTTAAATGTAAAGAGGTTGCAGGGTGTATGTTTACTTTGGTAGGACACTGCAAGGGAAACCCTGAGAAAATTAAAAGGGAGATTTTGTTTTGGAGATTTTTAAAGAGCTGTTTTGTGAAGTAAGAGGTAATTAATTAGCTGTTATAAAAAGATGTAATTTCAGTGTTAGCTTGTTTGGAAAGTAAGTAACATTCCTAACAAGCTAACATTATTTGACTGAGTGAAATGACATCAACTCTGACAATGACTTGTTAGGAAAACAGTAGCCTAAGTGTTCATATCACAGAGACTTCTACCTACCTGATTTAAACATTTTCAGTTTGTCGGCTAAAGTCTGCTAAAACAGATGTTGTATGGCTGATTAGCTTGTTAGCTTCCCCTACTACTTATGTACTTTTCCACAGTTCCAGTGATATGACATCTTTCTGCTACATGTAAGGGAACTATTGCTGTTTAATAACATATCAAAACTTCCAAACTGACAATTAAAGTGCTTAAATAAAACAACGAAACAGATTTATGTATTAGCATTTATAACATGTGACCGAAATGTTTTTGCGGTTTCATCCCCTCAGGTGGTTTGCCAGGCTTGTTCCTCCAATAAACACGGTCTTGCATATCTAAAGAAGCAGTCAGCACGAGTGTGTGACCAGTGCTTCGACATTCTTCAACATAAAAGTAAGCCTGAACATGTTTAGAGTCATTGCTTTCAATCTGATACCATTCTTGCATATTCTTCTACACTCTCAGGTTGTCATATATCCCTAAAACAGACACCGGAGGTTCATAAACATGTTCTCAGAGTTAAAGCACTTTCTGTTCAACAGGTGAAATTGCCTCAGCAGCAACATTGTCACCTGGAAGCAAGGCAACAGTTGCATTTAACAGGAAACATAAGAGGATACCAGCGGCCCTGAAGGAGGTACTAATGCTTTATCCTGATTTGAATTAGGCGATATATCGAGTGTACTCGATGTATCCCAATATTTTCAGTTTGCAATAGTTAAAATGGCTATATCGCAACCATCGAGTATAAATTGTCGTTCAAATAATAAACTTTATCCGACACCCTATGAATGCATCACTAGTCCCTCCCGCCTCCCAACTTGAAATATTTCCACCAATCACGCTGCGGAGAAAACAAACAGCGAGAGTTTGAGGCGAGCGGCTGAATGAGACGGTAACTGAAGAGGAATCACATAAACTCTGTTAATTCCGAAGAGAAACGGCGCTGAACCAAAAAGTTGGCAGTGGTTTTTACATGGAGGATTTTGAACAAAATGAGGTAATTTGCGAAACATGCTATAAAACTATTGCGACAAAAGGTTGTATCACAAATTAATTTCACCGCCTAATCAGACTATTCTTTTCCATGCCGTTTCCGCGCCGCCGCGGCGGAACTATTTCGTTAAAGTGAAACCTGGAGATGTAGGTATGATTCGTTTAGTGATCTGTAATGGGAATAATAACTCAAAACCGCTCATTCTTTTTTCTGTTCTTTGTCGGCTTTACTATACACGCAAACTCGTTGCCATAGCAACTGACAACAATGCAACTTTATCAGGATTCAGCACCAAAAACACTCAAACATTACCCCCACACAGAGCAGAACATTCAGTTCGTTACAGTTTTATGCTTTTGGACTTGATGTGCATTTTGGGATTATTAATAAGTGATCATCTCTGTGGTAGATTAGCTGCTGGTGCCATTAGCCACAGCGGTGGCTTATTAGCTAATTTAAACACCTGCTTTACTGATGCTCTGTCAGTTTGTGTGTAGGTCGCCTTTTTATTTTTAAGCTGAACCAAGACACACCTTATTCCACAGCACATATATTTGTTAAGTTTGTCAAAGTCAAGCACAGCTGAACTACTTCCCTCTCCCTCGCTATTTTTTTTCTCTTAATTAAAACTTATTTCTCACCTTGTTATCTAGTCATAGTGTAGACAGTTCATAGCAAAACACTGCATCCCTTTTTATATGAGCTTACATTTAAGTCTGGCAGGGAAATGGGGGCGGGAACTTGCGTGGGTGACACCATGCTGCAAGGAGTATAGTTTAAAATAACATTGGAGCTCATTTAAGAATACCGTGATATATATCGTGATATAGCAAGAATATATCAGGATATTACATTTTCCTCATATCCCCCAGCCCTAATTTGAATGACACTTTGTTCATACAGTGCTTCGCAAAAGTATTCATGCTCCATGTTTATTATGTCTTGCAATGAAAGAAGTGTGCCTTAATAATCAGCAGCCTTAATAATCTGAGGAACCTAACTTATTATCAATTTTGTAAAACTAAGGAAGAAAAAGTTAACTTATTATGCTTTATAAATACAAATGTATGAAAAGCTGTTTGTTTTTTGGTAAAAGTTTTCTTTTTAGTTTTTAGGGCAAAGAAGAAAAATACTTTTAGAACCACGGAGAGAAAATGTTGAGAGGAACTTATCAGTTCCTTCCATTTCTGTCAAGAATTATCCAAAAAGAACAAGCATGCATTTGATGCATATATTAACTAAAAACTACTAAAACTAGCCTTTTTATTCTTTATACCTTCAAAAATTATGTGGTACAATATAAGTTTTAGCCAAGGTTATTCAGAGCTTGTGTGGAAGACCTAAAAAGCCACATGTGCTTTAGAGCCACAAGCTGCACTGTTTTGTGATAGATCAATGCAAAGTAGAAGCAAACCTACACAAATTAATTCACAAATAAAAATCTGCAATATGCGCCATCCGTTTTGTATCAGGCCCTTTATTACTCTGATACAGCAAAATAAAACCTTAATCTTTAATTGCCTTGTATACATTTCAATAAAATACATTGGAAGTTGGGGATAAATCACGTTTGTATACTTTTAAAGGGCACTCTGCAGAAAACACACAACACAATTATGAATATTCACTTTTTCAAATGTGCTTTGAGGACTGAAACTAAAATAGCTTGTTATACTGTCACAACACAAGAGCTTTTTTTTAATTTAGACCTAAAAACTCACTTTTTTTTTGTCTCAGGTGTCCGCAAACACGGATAATTCCTCCATGAGTGGATATCTGCAGAGGACCAAGCACAATAAGAAGCAGGGGAAGAGGCTGTGGTTTGTCATTAAAGACAAAGTCCTATACACGTACGCTGCTAGTGAGGTAGGCACATCTCCCCGTGTTCATCCGATGCAGAAAGATACGTGAACTAGCCTGATATTTACCTTTGTTTTGGTTCTACCTCCAGGATGTGGCAGCCTTAGAGAGTCTGCCCCTGTTGGGCTTCGTGTTAGAAGTGGATTCCTCTCAGAAGCAGCAGTTTAAGCTCGTCCACAAAAACATACTTCACTACATTTTCAGGGCAGACGATGTGCAAACAGCCCAAAGGTATGTGCAGCAGAAAAGATAAATGCAGCTTGCTGTGGCACACTGAGACAGCAGTGATTTCAAAAATATTTGCTCCTTTTTTGTCGTTTGTTTTGTGAATAGATGGATCGACACGTTCAAAGAGGCAGTCGTGTTGTAACATCTGTTGAAGATCTCTGAGTGGACGGGTTTGTATTTTACCTCAGTGCTCCATAGCTTTTACAAAGAAGAAAAAAGTCTTCTGGAGGCACAATTTTAGTTGAAGTGACTTTTTTCCCTCCATTTTTATCTTGTTAGATTTTTTAAATTCCTGTAAATGTTATTTTTATATATGAGCAAATTTCTTTGCCTACAGGATTTATGGTATTTCATTGAGTACTAATAGTATTCAATAATGTCAGGCTCTCGTCTCGCACTTTATGACTTGTTAATGATGGCTGCAAATTTATGAAAAATATTGGACCTATGCTCTGTTCTAACTTTAAAAGGTCGAAACAAATCGTGCAAAGGTTGTTTGTTGTTGCCTGACACCACACTGTCACTATATAAGATGCTACACATTTTCAACACCCACTGTAAAAAAATATATATATATTGTAAATATTTTGCACTTATGTCACTTAAAACTATGTACATGTAGAATTTTGCATGTAAACTGAGAAAAATAAAATCAAACTTCTGTGAATATTTGTATCATTGCTTTTCACTTTACTGCACTGTATGCAAGGGTAAACACCTGGTGTTTATTAAAGAGAACAGAAAAAATACCATGTTGAATATTCAGTCATTTATGAAAATATGTATCAGCTTTCCTAATTTTGTATAATTTACATTTTATTTAGGGTATCTGATAATAGTCTTGTACATTGCTATGACTCGCTCGTTTCCAGAAATGGCTAAATTCAGTCATGTTGGAGGACTTTTGAACATGAGCCTGTTTTGGGTCATTCCACAACATGACTTGGAATGACCCAAAACTGCGGTATGTTGACCAAAAGACTGGTTTCCAAAAAACCAGTCTTTTGGAAATTTTTCAGAGGGGAGTTTGAATAATGGCTAGAAATATCTGTAAACTAAGGACCAGATATCCATTTTCCTTAAGAGTTTCTTGGTACAGGACACAAATTTATGGTTCTATTAATTACAGAAAATCATCCAAGTCCTGAAGCCGACCCGGAACATCACACTACTACCATTATTTGATTGTTTTTATGAAATGCTCCTCTATTTTTACATCACATTTAACAGGCTTTTGACTTTTTCCTGACTCACAGTTGTCGATGGGTTTTTCATAGTTAAAAAATGGAAATGGAATTATAATGGTAAAGCATTAATAGTGATTTAGTTTAATTTCTGAAGGGACTATTGAGACCCCACACTTGCTGATTTGCGACTCCAACTTTGAGAACCACTGAAGAAGAAAAATTGTGAAGTCCTTCTTCTAGCAAATAAACAAATTTCAGTGAGGTGAAGTGAATTAGACGGCTTAAAAAGAGTCACATGCCTGCAGCTACAACAGCGATACAAACACAAGGAAGGTCTAGAGTATAGCATTACACTGTTTCAGTGTTTATTACATTAAGCCATACAAGACAATATTCAGAAACTTACTGGAATACACATGCAGTTAAACAATCCTGAAAAAAAAACACAAAAACAATTGGACTCAACAATCCGAAATATGAGAGGAAGTCTATAGAAGAACACTTTAAGCACTGAGTCTAAAAAATGTCTAAGACTTTTAAAAACCAGGTACATAAATGATCAAATGAAGCTTAAACTTTTATCTACATTTATCTATTTCAAGCAAGTAATTTAAAAATGAATTTAAGCAAAACACAATGTTGATTGTTGTCATTTTTACCTTTATTGTAATTCACACTCTAAATCCAAGCCACCAGCATTATTTATAAACAACCAGTAAAAGGAGACAGACGGACGCAGAGCTGACAGACTGTCAACATACCGCAGCCGCTGTCACACATAAACCGCAGCAACGTTAATGCGCATGCGCGTCAAAGCGTTATGGATGAAAAAGGTCACGAACTCTGACCCTCTCGACAATTTCAGAAAACACTTCCAATATTATTGCATTGAAAGCAATTAATTTTATTACATATCGGATTTTCAAAAGGTAGGAGGCATTCGTTACTGCGAAAGTACGCGAGACTCATGAGTATCGCGCTGTTGGAGAAGCAGGAAGGAAGTTGCCATTAGCTACTAGCTAACAACCAGCTAACATAGCTTCTCATAGTCTGGAGCTACACTGAGGTTTGGTATGTGAATGCTCCTACGAAGTCATACTTTTTCTTACTAGCCTCATGCGCCAGTAGGTGGACTTTAAGAGACACTGAACGAAGGTAATGTTGATAAAAGGTGCCAGCTAGTTAGCTTAGCAGCGTCAGCTAATAGAGCTACTGCTACCTTCGGTGCTAGCGCTGCTCCATAGATTCCTAAATAAAGGCATCCATATTGCAGGTAATCGTTATATCAACGGTTTGCGGTGTCATCCCGACAGCTGTCTTGTTATTTAGATGATATGGGTGAAGATCCAAAGCCTCCCAAAACGGATTTTGGCCGGTGGTCGCAAACGGAACTGTCTCTGTTGGCATCGCGGGCCTTGAACCCTAGTGTGCTTTAACCCTTCAATGTTGACCTTTCACCGACAGGAAAAGAAATACCTTTATCTTCCGTACAGATTTTAAGTATCCGGCTGTCAGTGGCATGTGTAAATATAGTGTTTTTACCACTCATCGGATATCACCGGACTCGGTTCTTGAGCGGTTTCTGCGGGGTTTTGGCTAACGTTAGCTCGGTTGCTTCCAGCAGGCTCCACATTATTAACACGTCCTGACATCCAACATAATAAACCAAGTGGTTGTTTATACTTTCCGACCCAGGCAATTTTCAATGAACTGACACAAGTGTACGCTTAATCACAGATATATAAGTCAAATCGATGCTTTAGCGTGTTGCATGTGCCATGTAGAGGGGAGAGAATGAGATGCTAACATATAAAGTCCGATTGTAACGCAACCAGAATCTATTTTTGCTGAGATAGTGCTTTCATTGTTTTGGTTTATCATGCTGCTTTATGTCGGGATCTATTGTTTCTTATTGCTGGACATCAATATCTTAGAATATAAATAAAGTGTATTCATCTATTGCAAGGGTTATTTGCGGATTTCAATGATTATGGCTCATAGCTCATAATAAACCAAGTTTTACAAAATATCAATACAATTTTAAAGCCATGGGAAATTGAAGTCTTAATCAGGTTATTATAAAAATATTTGTACCTTGAAAAGCCTTTCCCCCCCAGGTCCCAGTAACACGAATCTGCAAATGTTGTCTGAATGTCATTATTTACCAGAATAAATAATTGGACTTCAAAATGATTGGTATCTTACTGTGATGATTTCTGCCGTACAGGTGTGTATGCCTCATGGGGCACTGATGTGAGGAGCGGCGGATGAAGGTGTGCGCAGTATTAGAATGGATGGACAGACTCACAAGATTCAGCTTGTGTCAACAGACAACAGCATGGCTTTAGGACATCGAATCCAGGTGAATGAGGGGCCTCTGCACCCTTTTCACACTTCATGTTAATGTGTTTTTAGGCTCCATCTGCAAAAAAACACAACTAGATATTCCCCTTACACTTTGTATGTTATTTCCTCTGATAGATCGTAACTGATCAGCAGACCGGGCAGAAGATCCAAATTGTCACAGCACTTGAGCCATCCTCCCCGGGGAAGCAACAGTTCATCTTGGCGAATGCCGACTATTCCCCTGGCGGGAAGGTGATTCTGGCCAAGCAGGAATGCTCTCCTAACAAGGTGATCCTCGCCTCTTCGGATGGCTCCGGGGTCAACCAGCTGCTTTTTGCTGCCCCCGAACTGGCAGGACAGCAGATTCAGGTAACTGTCCAAAGCACGTCGACTTCATCCCCAATTCTGTTTCCATAAACAAGCCCCTGGAAGAGCATATGAGTCAGCCTAAACCTACCGCAGCGTTTGTCTTTAAATCATCCCATCGTGTTGTGCTTGTTTGTCAGTTTGTGACTGACAGCTCGGACCAGTCTATCATCAAGCCTGTGGTGGAGTACTGTGTTGTCTGTGGGGACAAGGCATCAGGTAGAAATAACACTTTATTTAAATACTGTCAGTATTTTTGTGTACTTTAAGCCAGCTTTTTGTGTGTGTGTGTTTGTAGAAAGCTGTAACATTTCCTTCTCTTTCAGGGCGTCACTATGGAGCCGTCAGCTGCGAGGGCTGCAAGGGCTTCTTCAAACGTAGCATTAGAAAGAACCTGGTGTATACCTGCAGGGGATCTGGAGAATGTGCCATTAACAAACTACACCGAAACCGCTGCCAGTACTGCCGACTACAGCGCTGTATAGCTTTGGGCATGAAGCAGGATTGTAAGAGACCCTTTTTAACTACTCAAAACACTTTGGATAACGTGTCGGCAAGGATTCAAGCGCCTTACCGTCCGGTACTGTGTCGTCTTCCAGCTGTGCAGTGTGAACGCAAGCCCGTCGAAGTTGCCACCAGAGAGAAATCGATGAATTGTGCAGCCTCCACGGAAAAGATCTACATCCGAAAGAACCTTTGTAGTCCTCTGGCTGCCACGCCCACTTTTGTATCTGAGAAGGAAACTGCTCGGTACGTAACATTCACCCCAAGATAGCGCAGTAATGATATGTCCAGTTGACGTTGAACTATACATGCAGTGTTGATATCAAACATTAAATGTTCTGTTTGCATATTTATAGCAGAATAGCACACAGAAGTAAAATATTTTAAATATGTCTAAAACATTTTTTTTAGACATACTTAAAAACATCCTTTTTCACGTTTATTTTTAGCTATTTAAGTACTATCGTAGCAGAATGTAATCAAACACCCATTGGGAAGTCTACCAGTTGCCCACTGTGTTGTGTTTTTGAAAAAATTAACAGAAAATTTTTGAAATAAAACATCAATAAAGAAAACATAGCGGTGCACTAAATAAAACTAGTATTTCTGTAGTTTTTGTATGTAGAATCAAACGCATTACCTTTTTTTAAGTGGATAATTTTCTGCTAAAGATTGCTAGTGCTTTATTATATATAAATCTAGCGTAAAACCCATGTTTGCTATCACTGTTTCTGATGTTTAAATAAATAAACAAACAACGCTTAGCCTAGTGGGGGGTCAAGTATAGTCTGGTGGCCCGTCAGGCTTGTGATACACTGGGGGAATCCCTGATATAGTTGAATTTATTCAATATGGTTGTCTAATAATAACAATAATCAATGTCTACTTTCAGATCTACGAGTTTGCTTGAGTCTAGCATGTTGCTCAACATACAGCACCCCTTCCCTAAGCTGGAAAACACCATCCTGATTCCAGCCTCCCCTGATAAGGTGACATTCAACGTTTAATATGTTTGCGTTACCGGTATGAATGGGTTTGTTTTATTGAAAGAAATTGATCTGAAAATATGTTTCTTTTGCCTGATTTTGTTATTTTGTAATTACATTATCTACGTGAATTGTTTTCATTTTGGTCTTTAAAATACCAAAAACCTCTACGTTACATTTTGGTTCTTCTGATGACGTATTGAGTATCCTTTTTACCAAATACTTTTTTTTACTCTTCTGTCATTTCTTGGATGGCTACTTTTTATTTTTACTTCAGCAAAAATATATTGAAGTAGCGCTACTCTTACTTGAGTACAATTTTTGGGTACCCTGGAACTATGTGTAGTAGATTCATAGGTAACCTCTGTATTTATTAGAAAAATAGTTGAAGAATCTCTCTTCTCGACAGGATGATCTATCTCAAGGGGACCTTGGTACTTTAGCAAATGTAGTGTCATCACTCGCCCACCTCAACAAGGCCAGGGAGCTGAGCGACGGCGGGAACGACGTATTGGGAGCCGAAACGCTCAGCAACGGCGACGGCTCCATGTCGGACATCAAAGTTGAAGATCACACTGCGAGTGATATCACCAGGTTAGAGTTCGACGCCTTTTGTGCTTGTTGTCGTGTTCGTATGATTAAATGTAATGACTGGATTTGTTCAGAGTGAAACCAAGGACCTGTTTTTATTTATTTTTTTTTTTCTTTGCTCTTGATGCTTTAATTAAATTTCTTCCAGGGCCATGTGGTTTCTGACTCCAGTCATATGAATCTTATTAGCTTTACCCAAAAGCTTCCATCTTGTATTGGGGTGTCTATTCCAGTGCCTTTTTTTATATGATAAATGTTCTGCTTTCTTTAATCTAAATGTAAGAAACAAACATTTATTTTTTTAATGTCTGCCTATTCTTGTATTTTTTATTTTTTTTATGCCCAGAGCTTTTGACACGTTGGCCAAAGTCCTACATCCTGACGACGGCTCGGCCGGAGAATCTTTAGAAACCACCATGCAGCTGATGTCGGGGGACCAGTCGGGTCCAGTGGTGGAGCTGGATGGGCCTGTGCTTTCTGAGAGCCATATCCCTTTCAAGGTAAAAGCAGAACTGTTGCACCAAAGCTCCTACTCGTGTCAACTCAAATTTACTCCAGTTCTTTTGTTTTTAAGATGCACAATGTCGTCGTGTTTTCCCCCTTTATGCTTCGAAATGATTTCTCTCCAGCTTATGATGCCTTTGCCGGTACCAGAGTACCTCAATGTCAACTACATCTGTGAGTCCGCGTCCCGGCTACTTTTTCTCTCTATGCACTGGGCACGCTCCATACCTGCCTTTCAAGCCTTAGGGTAAGATGATGTCTTCTGTTTAAGTGATGAATTGTTTAGATTTGACCCAAATTTCAATGTATTTTATTAGGATTTTGTGTCACAGTCACCCACTTGGTGAATCGGGTCCATCTGTGTAAAGAGAGAGCAAAATGAAACGGTTTGGTCTCCATCTACAATGTGGTGTGAGGCCAACATAATATTGTTGCAACAGCCATTTATTGTAAAACACGGTTGTGGCAGCATTATGCTACGTGGATGCAAGTTATCGATTGCGTTAATCTAAAGTTGATTGATTTTATCAGCTGATTAATGATTAATTGATAAGCTGCCATTTTCTTAATAACCTGACTTTTCTGTTGTATCAAGCGGGCCGACCGTCTTTCCAGAACATGAAGGGCTACATTTTTATTTTAAGATGCTAAATAAAATAAAAAACCAAACACACATTTTAATATTTTTTTTTGTTTCAGCTGTATTAAATATTGACTGAGTAAACAGCAACATGTTTTTCTAATATGAATAAACTTAGACATATTTATAAAATATAACAAAACGGGAACCGTTTAGGTTGCTGACTAGAAAAATAAAAGATGAAAAGAATAAAATATGTGAATAATTCCCTATGAACAGGAAGATATTAACATAGAAATGCTGTCTGTGGCTACTCTTGAAGGAATATTAAACCTTCGCTCCATGAAGTGCATTAACTCAGGAAATCACATAAATCCTAATAAAATGCATCAGACTCTTCTTCTCTGCCCACACTTTATTAAGCACAAGTCTGTGACTCCTTCTTTTACAGTGGACAAGACAATGACATTAACTTGATGAAAGCCTGCTGGAATGAACTTTTTGCCCTGGGCCTGGCACAGTGCTCCAACATTATGAATGTTGGTACCATTCTAAGTGCTATTATCAACCATCTGCAGACCAGCTTACAGGAAGGTAGGAGGGCTCTGCGGGTGGCTGCAAGCATCCATTAACGGAGTCAAATGTCTGAAATGGGAAGTCATTTGATTGTCTGAGTTTTAGTTCTTTTTTCTTTTTTTTTAACACAGTTGTTTGTTTTGTCTCTTATTTAGAAAAGCTGTCCCCGGAGAGAGGAAAAGTGGTAATGGAGCACATCTGGAGGATGCAGGAGTTCTGCAACAGCATGTCCAAGCTGTCCCCAGACTCTTATGAATATGCCTACCTCAAAGCTATTGTTCTCTTCAGCCCTGGTGTGTGAAATCAAGTTTGTTCTTTTTTTTCTTTTTATCTGTATTGTTATTGTTAATAAAGCATGTTTAGCACGTTCCTTTTTCCTTACCCTGCGCTCACGTTGTTTTTGTGCTAGATCACCCCGGCATAGACAACATCCCGCAGATCGAGATGTTCCAGGAAAAAGCGTACATGGAGCTGCAGGACTACGTTACGAGGACCTACCCCGAGGACTCTTATCGGTTTGTACTTGCTCGAAGCTAACGGTGCTGAAAAAAGCAGCGGTGCTGTTTTAAAGTGGGACAGATTGATGATGTTGTCCCAGATGTGCTTGCTTCATGTGTTTTTTAGATCCATGTCTCCTTTCTGCCTCATTACTCCCAGGTTATCCAAGCTGTTGCTGCGTCTTCCGGCCCTCAGGCTAATAAGCGCAGCTGTCACGGAGGAGCTGTTTTTCGCCGGGCTCATCGGCAACGTGCAGATTGACAGCATCATCCCTTACATCCTCAAGATGGAATCCACTGATTATAACAGCCAAGCGGGCTCTGGTGTCTGACAAACGGACAGTGCCATTTAACAAAGAAAAAGAAAAAGTCAACATTTGGATTGCAAAAGGTTGGCAAACAAAGCATTTAGAGAACTCATCACACCGGTTTTTGAATGAGTATAACAAACTAGATTCATGGCTCGTTATCCGTTTTCAATTCTGTTTTCTCTCTTAGCTTCTCTTCTCCGTACGCTGTCAGCTGGGTTCAGCTCGCTAATGGGACAACCTGCAGAGACTCCGAGAATTCAATTCTTAAAACCTGCACAGCAGATTTAGCTTTTTACTGTATAGTATTTTATGCTTTGTACCCTTTTACGCCTTTGTTTTTCTGAAAAACTCATTTGTATTTTGATTGAAGCAGCATGGTTTGTTGTTTTTTGTTTTGTTTTTTTTTTGTATTCATTACTTCTCCGACATGGCCATGCTTTTTTATGTTAGGGTGGTTACAACAAAAGAAAATGTGAAATAAATTTGTGAGCTCTTCTCGTCAAAGGTTATTTATGGCTCACTAGTTTGCTAATCCGACGGATTAGCAGCATTTTAGCATCATGCGGATCTGAAGTAACTGTATATATATTTATATATAAAATGCACCAAAAAAAAGCTATACAGTCAACATTTGGTAATTTGTGTATTCTGTCATTTTGGACAAGGAAATGTTGATGGATAAAGATGGTCGTGTCATTTGAAAATAAAAACATCTTTCAGTCTTTTTTTTTTTTTAGGTGTTTCACAATGAAGGTTAAATTCTAAGTTTCCATGAACTTGGTAGTTAAAGTTGGCCTTTAAATAGGGTTAAATTTAAGTGACTTCTGTGAAAGTTGAGCTACTTCCACTTAACTCTTGCTTTTGTAAGCAGGAATTCCTGGAAAGGAATGAATCAAATGACCAAAATGGACGGATGGCGGTGGTGTAATTAAACTTCTCACCCATCACTGTAACTCTAAGAACAAATCCTGTGCTTAAAATGAGAAGATCACGTTAAACAGGCCATGAAGGAAGAATTTACACACAAACGTTTTGAATTGAGAACGTAATGAATGCTGATGCCTATAAAATGGTCTATATAAATCATTAATCTGGCAAGCTTTGTAAAAAAACATTTAAAGTAAACATGTTTGCAGACAGATATCAAGCTATTATAACCAACTCAATTAACTAATCAAAATTATTCCGGAGTTTTGTGCATTGTTGGAAGTACACCGCCTCCTGACAACGTTTATCTCGGTTCCAAGTAGCCAATGAACAGACTTGCTTACAAAGTAAGCAAAGAAAGAAAAGAAAAAAGCTTCGTCCCGCTTCTTGGAACTCGCCTCTCCTTCTGTAAACGGTATATTGTTTACATGCTGGTTCTGAATTAATAATGCCAAATCTCTCTCCTGCCCCAGTGACTTGTTGTGAGTAAGTTGTTGCTGGGCGCTGCAGAGTGCGCTAGACTGTCAGAGTGTTATTAGCTGATGAATATTTCATTGGGGTTCAGCAGAGAGTGGCGTCTGCGAGCTTCTCTTTGCTTTAGTCACCCTGAAAAGACATCCAGCTAATTAATACAGTAGTGTCGGTGATAAAAGATGATAAATAAGATTTCCTGCTCCGTTTCGGTAGTGAGGTCCATCTATCAGCTTCTTTGGGTGACCTCTGTATGAACCGTTAAGCTGTTCTCTCCCGAGAAGGGCGTAGCTATTTGAAGGGTGGCCATGGTGTCTCTCGTCCAAATTCTGTTGCTAAATGTGTGAATGATTATTATAAGACTTCTAGTTGCTCTCAATGGTCCCAATTTTTTAGAATTAAAAGGAAAAATATTGAGATATAATAGAGCACCATCCATTTAAAGTCTTTATATATAAAAATACTTTATCCCGCTTCACCGTACATGATTTTTGGATGTGAGATAATACTAAAGTACTTTTACACCTCCACACGTATTATGTTACAATCACAAAACTCAGTGTACTTTACAGAAAATATATGATAGACAAAATAAGGCATGATAATGAAGTGGAATATTACATAATGTTAGTTACAAATTTATTCAAAACAAATAATGCTTCTTGCACGTTTGTACCATGGGGCGATAGTTTGCTAAACTTTTTTATTCTGAAGTTACACCCTTAGAAAAAAAGCTGCTCTGTTTTTGCCTACTTTGTACATCCAGAGATCAGAAATTTCAGCACATTCTTCTTCAGAAAACAACTCAGGCTCCATCTGACTGGATGAAGAGCTTCTTTTAACCTCAATTTTCAACAGGCTTTCTTCCACAACTGCCTTGTTAGCTCCATCTGCCTTCCCGTTAACTCTGTAAGCGTCCTTGATGCTGCTGGAGAATGATACTACCACCAAAAAGTTTAACTGATAGCGCATTCAGTGTTTCTCCATAGAGAGTGTTTTGCCTAAAAAGCCACATTTGAGTCATTTCTGACCGCATATTTGCTGTGTTTCTACGTGGCAGACGGCAAACTGTAAATGGCTACTTCCTTTTATTTTTCTCTCAGCGACGGCTTTCCTCTTGCTACTCTTCTGAAACACCAGATCTGTGGCAGTGAACAACCAATTGTTGTCCTGTCAACAGATTCTCCCACCATTCTTTCAGGGCGACTGGTGCGACTGGTTGGTGGAACTGGTCCTGTTTCACTTAATCTGTTGTCCCGCAGTGGGGAAATTCAAATGTAGCAGCATCAAGACATATTCACACGAAACATCACAAAGAGTTAAAAATGTATAAATACGCTGCACAAGATTATAACATGAAAACTGCTGTGCAGTGATCACATTGAGCCAATTATGTTTAGGTGGCTGGCATAAGCAAAAAAGGTTTGACTTGATGCAAAGCAATCGTAAAAAGTAAAATAAATCTAAAAAGCCAGTCAAACCATTGAATATAATACATTAACTAACAAATGCTTTTTTAAAAAAATATTTTGAGATATTGTACATTTTCCAAAGTTTAATTTCCAAATCACTAAAAAGAACTATGTTTTTGCTCAGCATCTCTTTTATTCATCTGACATGCTGGGAGCAGGAAAATGAGCAGACCCTGCCATGACAGATTTGTCACCATACACCCACTCACAATGTTTTGGAGCAAGCAAATATAATTAATTAATAATTACTACTCTTGTTTATGGATGCTTTTCACTCCATCACTATGTGTTTGAAATCTTCACATCTAATAACTTCACAATAATTCAGAGCACATCTTGTTTTTAATCCGCTTCCGATCTTTTCCACATGATTGCGTTCCACTAGTACATTGCAGGCACGCACGCATATGTAAATCAGAATGAATACAACAAATATCCTTAAATAGCAGCCGGGGATGAAAGTGAACCTGAGAGCCACGGTCTCGGCGTGGACACGCCTATGAAAACGTTCTGGCCGCTTCGTAACAGTTCAGAATGACAAAGCCCCTCATTGAAGGGGCCTGGGATTTGTGATGCAACTCAGGCCTTTGTGTTTCATGCAGGATGGATAAGCTCATTCCAAGTTACATGAATGTGAGTTGAAAGACCAGTGGGATTGTTCCCACTGGGAGGTGTGTTGCGAAATAGCAGCACTGATTACAGAAATAAACAACGATACACTGGTGTGAAAAACGTGTTTCTCTTCTTACAGACTTCATCTTGTTCTGTGCCACAAGAACAAGATCATTTCTGCCAAATGGTGAGACTGTCAGGCCTTTGTGTGTTCTTTGTAAAAAAAAAAAAAAAAAAAATTGTTCAGTGATTTGAGTTTTGTGTGACAAAAAAAAAAAAAAAACAACTCAAACAAAATTCACTAATGGTCAAATATAGTTTAAAAACCAGTTGGAAAAGCCAAAACTAAAGAGTATTTTATTAAACTGCTTTCTCTTTATGATACACATTAGGCATCTGAAGCACACTTCCTGTCGTGCAATATATATCTGCTGACACGTTAAGCATTTTTTTCAGAACGTGCGCAGCGTTCATTGTTCCTCATTTCGAACATTCGCGGATTTGGCTATTTCAGCTCAGTCATCATGCTCTATATTTGGACTTACCCATCAAGCCCAGGGATTACGTACAAAAAATAATTAAACTGTCTCTAATTATCACTTGACGAACAATGAGGGACCGACCTCATGGTTTTATTTTCTGCTACCAAGTGAATAACTATAGATGTTTTTGAATCTTTATATTAAAATTATATCCCACGATTAGATTAGTTGGTGAACTTTAGTAGCAGGTTTAACTTGGTGCTTACTCTACGATGCTGCTGCTTTCGTACTTCTTCTTTTTCCTGATAAGGGTAAGGGTTAGGGTTAGGGTTAGGGTCAGCTTCTGCCTGACTACCAGCATTATTGATAAGGGCATATCTTCAAAAACATGTCATGGCAGAGAAAGCCTTCACATATGACTGAATACCATGTACCAGAATGGAAAATACTCACCCAGCTAGTATTCATTCTTGTTCCAAAACAAACGTGTTTATACTTTTTTTTGTTCAAAAACAAAAAGTAATAAATAGTTCTAGTGTACAACTAAGAATATTTTAGTATTAGTTCAGTGCAAACATTTCAACAATGTCTATCTTCTTGCCACATTTTCATTAAATACAAGATATATGGAGTGCACAACTACTCGGCAACAGGTTCTCCCTGGTTTATAGTGAGGTTTAACGATCACATTTGGATATTTCTCTGCTTTCAAAATTTGCTTGAGCTTAGTGAGACAAAGCTGTGCAGAGTTAAATTCAGGTTGCAAATGTTTTAATGATTGAAAACCTGAAGAAGACGGACAACAAATAACCATGCCATCTGGTAGGATTTAGCATCAGGCAAGTTATCGCACATATTGTTCACATGAATTGTGTACAATGGCCCTAATAAGGAGCCTTGAGGCACTCCCTTTAAAGCAGAAAGGAGGAAGAAAAGATACCCGAAAGCTTGGACGCAGTGTTCTACCAGATAGTTTGAGAACCAGTTCACAGCCTGAACAGATAACCCAATCTTGTGGTCGATTTACCGAGATGATATGATCAGCAGTATCAATGCCTTTGGGTGAGTCAAAAAAAAACAACAACAAAAAAAAACACTACACAATATTTTTTGGCCATCTTACGACATCCTTCACCACTTTAAGTGCTGTGAGAGTAAATCTAAACACATTTTCAGCTGTTCCCTGACCAATTTTGTCACAACTTTGGGAAAGTGCGCACAATTTACAGAGACTGACATACCGACAGGTTACCACCTTTTTTCTGCAAGGGAAGAACAGGCTGCCCTAGATATACAGGAAATCTTATGTTCAGAAATTGTTATTTTAAAGATGTAACATGTGGTCTGCTGTAAAGTCTGTACGAAATGTCGACAACTTAATGTTCACAATTACGGACAGCTTCGCTCTTATCACATCAGACCCCGATGAAATATGCTGAATTTTGTTACCAAATGTGGCCAAGTTCGGGGGAGGAGGAGGAGGAGTGTAAATACTTTCGCAAGGCTCTGTGCTTTTTTCGCTCGACTGGTTTTTAATCTACCACTGATAGGCAGACACGCCGAAAGGGTTAAGCCCTTCTCTTTCCCTCCCTCCTCTCTGCAGAGAAGAACAGGCGGAGTTACCTTCACACACAGTTGTTGTATGCAAGAGTACAGTCACCGTGTGCGGACCGTGGGGCACACAGAGAGCAAAACCCCCCCCCCAAAAAACAAAACGGCGCTAAACGGGCTGAACATGAGTCGTCGGACCTCAGACCGTGCGAGTTGGAAACTGGTCCCAGTACCGAACTGAAGCCCCCGGTAGCGCCTCTCCGGCTCCAGATGGGAGGTTATTATGCCCGGGGTAAGCGTGTCCGTGCGAAGTTTGTCTGAAGTGGAGAAATACCTCAGCAGCCGGATGGTGAGTAATTTCAGAGCGAGTTTCGCTGCCCTGGCTTTCTTTTAGCGGGTCGCCGTGTGTCGGAACCGAGCTTCTTCCCACGCGGTACCAGCGCTGCATTGTTGTCCGTTCGGCTCTCCGTCATGCGAGGCCAGCAGCTGCGCCGCTTTTAAAGCGCCACAGTTTCTCCAAACAAAGAGCTTTAAGTAACCCGGTTATGCATTTGGGCGGATATAATGGATGCAGAAGATGTGGCAGGACATGCAGACTGTGGGTGTCTGCGAGCAAAATGCTGAGAAGGGGGGGAAATAGATGGCCATGACAAGAGGCTGTCCAAAAGATTAATGAAGTTCATTATTTTCCCTTATGCGTTTTTATTATTTATGTCAAACGTAGAGAAATTCTATCCCTGTGTCTTCCTTTCGCACCAGTCCCATATTGCATTTACATCAGGTCAAAGTGAAATCTGTTCACTTTTTAATAAACGATGAGCATCAAATGTAGTTGCTGTTTGTGATCCAGGCTCGTTCTAGTTTCACCGAATGCAATTCAACACAACAGTGGGTCAACCTGTGCTAACACAATAAACCTGAGTCATCAGCATCACAAAATTAATCATCTGAACAGAAACTAAAAGGGTTGAGTAATTTAATTACAAAGTGTTGCACTGGATTATGGAGGTTTCTGTTTTTTTGTGGTCACTCAGTGAGTCAGTTTCTGATCCAGGTTGTTATTTAATTAGCCTCTTATCTCCTTCCCCACAAATCTCAAAGTGTCAGTCATGATGATAAAATAAAATAAAAAAAACAAAGGAATTCTCCAGGCCACCTCACCAATTTAGTACACCACATAGTAACCAATATTGTAATATTTGTTTCAATCGTTTTTTTTAATGTAAAGAACCCAATAGCATAATTATTTTTCCAATAACGTAGAAAGGTTTTTGAACCAGTCGCATAACTGTTTGTCAATTTCATCACTTGTTATAATTTAATTTAATACACAACATCCAGTTTTTAAAAACTGATCGAAGTAGTATACATGTCACCAAGCATATCAGTTTATTTTTATTGACAAATATTCTTTATGAAGTAATTATTTTTTTTAGATAATGTAGTTTAATTATATATGACGTACCAAAAGGTTTATGCTAAGCATTGTTTGCATTGATTGCAGTTCTGATCTGCCTATAAACCAGTTGGCTCTCATGACAGAATACGAGTCCTGATCCACTCAAAGCACCTTCTGCTTGTAGAAAATATTTATTGGCACCATATTTGACCATTTGAAGTTATTTCAAATCAGAGGTTGTCAAAGCAGGTACTATGAATCCCCAAGCTGGGTGCGAATCGATGTCTGGCTGTCATGAAACGTTTGTTATAATTCACTTGTTTTTCTCACCCTGATAAGTCGGATAGGAAACAATAAGGAGACATCAAAGGCGTGACTTGAGCAGTTCCTTAAACATATACTTCCTTTTTTCTAAGAAAAAATAACTTTCATTTATTATATAATCATCTTATAGACTAGGTAGTGCTACAAACTGATTAAACTGTAATGGCAAATTTGTGAATATATGTGGTATGAGCTGGTGTTTTGATATTTTAAACACTCTAATTACCCACAAACTGGGAAATCTTCTTTTAAATATATACACTTCCAGTATATATTTATAAGTAAAGTTTCCAGTTTGTCTGCCTTTTCTTCCCCACTTCACTTTTCTTAAAAAAAAAGCAATAATCTGCACAATTAATAGTTCAATCTTTTTTTTTTTTTTTTAGATACCTCAAATTTGAATACACAAAATCCCATAGAAACAGGGGTTGCTTCTCTGGTTTCGAGCTACAGAAACATTTCCTGATAGTGATGTTTGATAAGTTCAGAAGTTTCCTCATATTTCGCTCTGATCAGTTAAAGCATGACACAAAGCAGGTTTTCCAGGTGGCCGGGACGCAGAGAGGAGAGGATATGGGATTCTTTAACCACAAGGAAGTCTCCACCTGTAGCTGAACCAACCCTTAGACCTGAGCTGAGTCACCATCAGGAGCCACACCAGTCCGTGTTTCTGGGCTTGGTTGAAAAATATTAATAAGGAACCTCATTACAAAACAAGGGAAAACTCTGATTAAATTGTGAGGCGTTTTCATTTTAAGTTTGAGACCTTCACACTTAAAACGACAGCTCAGGATTTCTGAAGAGAGCTTCTGTTGAAAATTTCTAAGCAGTAAATATCTTACCTGCTGTAGAAAACCCTCTGCATCTTCATTTATTATGAATCCAGATTAAGTTGTTGGTGTGGCTGGAACTAGGTCCAAGAGGCCCTACCCTTTGTAATAGCAGAAAACCAACAATTATGGTGTATTAACCATCAATTATTAATTAATACAGGTATAGAATGCTCTTTATGGTACTTATTTGTTTGATTTTGATTCAATTATGCAAGACAAAATATAGATCAGACTCCTGCAAAATTTAGTGGTAATGCAAAGAATATTATTATTATTACTATGTATTTTAGCCATACTGCTCTTTATAGAACAACTTGAGCATCTCAAAGCTTATATTAGCTTTGAATACAGATGATGCACATAGCTAGCTAAATGTAGTTTTGAAACTTGGTGCTGCTCTGTGTTTTTTATGTCTGAAATTGTTTTTGCAAACAGGCAGATTTGTCTTTGTTGCAATTGAGGGGAAAATGTGCTAGCTTATATCCTGCCACCTGACTGTGTCTGGTCAGAAACAGGTCGGGGAGGGGTGTCACTACATTACTTTGTTCCGTACTGCCGGAGACAGCTCCAGTCACTTTAGCCTTTTCTTTTGCCTTTCCTCAGAAAGAAAAACAACAGTCCCAACTCAAAATGACTGCAGACCTAACTTTTCTGAGAGGCTAACCTAGCATTAGCTTGCGTTCTCTCTCTTTTGATATGACTGGTTGATAAATTGGCTCATAACATGTTCCAGTACATTCTGTGTAGAAAGACATGTTTCTTTTGTGTAGCACTTTTCAGCCACAAGGCAGTTCACTGTGCTCTACATCTGTGGTCCCCAACCTTTTCATCACGGCGGACCGTCGGTCAAGGCTTGGCAATTTTACTGCGGCCCGGTAGGAGGCAAGGGAGGAGGGGGGAGTGTCATAACCGTAAATCCCGGTAGGGCCGGACCCTCCCAATCTTGGAAAAGTCTAGAATTGTACCCCCCCCCCCCCCCCCCCCCCAAAAGAAATTATAAAAGAAACCCTTGTATTTCAACAATATCAATATAAAAAAGGTAATAGAAACAAAGAACGAATTAAATCTGCCATTCAGCTAAGAAAAAAATAAGAATTAATTTTTAGGTCCCCCCCTCCCCACACTATTGTTAGAACAATGGTTCAGTCCAACGTGTAGGAGAAGCAACAGTTGCGCTGAACGGCACAGGCTCCGTTAGAGCCGCTGAAGTGAGGAGTAAACCGTCATCTGTGGCTCTGCAGCACAAACAAAAAAAACCTCAAGTAAGTAAATACTTAAAGCAAAAGACACGTAAGACGTTTTATTTACTTTCACTGCTCAATAGGAAGAAACACATTGACAATAAAAATCAGTCCACCGTTCGTTATTTCATTACTTTGGCTGAATCACGACCAACTGCCACCTTATGCCTTGTATCAAAACTAGCAAAACTGGCTACATTGCTTTCACAGACTTAGCTCATTTTTTCTGTCGAAGGTAGCCAGTATTTCAATTATATTTAGCTCTCTAACTCTTACTTTAATAAGAAGAGTTTGAAACGGGATGGAGCGGCTGAGCTAGCACTAGCCGACAGCTCTGTATGGGAGCCCAGAGCAGAGGGGCTGTTGCAGCTGGCAGTTAAACAAAATAAAATATGCCTTTATTTCTTAACATCTTCAACGTGGAGCCTTTGAAACCACAAAATAAATTCTGAATATTTTTCTAGAAAACTCTGGTGCTGACCTTTAAGTTTAAGTGATGATACTTCCCAGATATTCAATTTCTACAAATTTATAGGTTCTCAGCTATCCAGGACAAGAACCCCCCTTCCCCCACCCCCATTCCCCCAAAATAAATAATAAAATAAAAAGTTTAAAGCAACTTAAGTTATCATTTAAATAACACATGACTTGTATTGAGAACCACTGCAATAAATAAATATTTATGAGGAATTTTATTAAGTTTTATTAAAACTTGTTTTTATTTAGAGCCTTAAGTTTTTGTAAAGGTGTAGCAGAGATTAGATCTGTGACACTGAACCAAACTCGTATCTAAGCAACATTTGAATCTTAGTTTGACTTCTATGTGTCTCAACAGGTTGTTTACTGAGAAAAACACTTTTGTTATTCATTGCTACTAGTTATTTTTGATGGTGCAGCTGGAACACACAGACACACAAATTGAAACCACATTTTAATGTAACTTTGCCGACCCCCTCAAAATTGCTCTTAAAAAATTTCCCTGTTTATGCCCCCCCTCGGCCCCCCAATAATGAGATGGGATTTATGCCCTTGGGGAGTGTGATCCGTCAGACAGGCTTTTGCATGTGCCCGCTAAAGCTAAGGCACAATTTAAAATTTTTTGCCCCAGTTTTTCCCTTACGACAATCTTAGAACGTTCCGAGTTCTAAGATTGTCGCTTGCGATAATCGTAACCGATCATCCCGCAGTGTTGTGTGTTACGTAGAACGTCAGGACCGCTCCGATCTAACATCGGGCATTTTCAACATGTTCAATTAGGTTATAGGTTATAATGATAAGGCTTCATTCAATCAGGACTTGATGCTGACACTAGCTCGCTTAAAATGAGTCCACAAACTATCACTATTGCTTCTACATCGTCATCCGTGTTTGTTTATTCTAAATTCACATATGTTGGTGGTTTTACTGGATCTTCTTCTGGAATCGGGATGTTCCTGAGTGGAATCGGTTCGTGTTGTGGTGTGTTGCTCCTGCCGTGTGGCTGGACACACAAACCGACCGAACCTGTTGGACTTTTATTGGCTTCTGTGTGATCACAGGTTTGGAAAATCCTTAAATCGTGCCGTGTGAACCAGACTTAAGACTCACAAGCTCTACTCCTCTCCTCTCTACTACTGCCCTAACGCTCTCTGATTCTGGTCGCTATGGTAACGTTTACACCTTCAAAATAAGATACAGATGCACCACAAAAACGAACATTTTACTTTCATGAACATTTTAACTCATGATAACGACAAATCAATGGGAGCCCTGAGCTTGTTTCTCTGCAACGAGACGGTCCCATCAGGGAGTGATGAGAGACGAAGACACCAGAAGTGTTGCTTATTCACAGCGAGCTTTGTCTCTACACGGCGAAGCAGTTTGAAGCTTCATTGCCTCATTAGCGAACCGGTCACCATATCATGCAGAGCAGGCTTGGAATGTGGGAATCACCTACCGGGATAAATCCATTCTCCTGTCTCTTCTCTGGGCCTTTTCCCTTCCCAAAGAAGCCTTCTAAAGTCTGATCTGTTTCTTACTCATTTTGCTGCTTGTGGGCTCAATGTTACACGCAAGACGTAACCGAGAGAATCCAGTTAAAGGATTTTCAAAATAAAAAATCCTCCAGACTCGGATAATACATAAAATGGAAATATTTAATTATTTCTTGTGCGGCCCGGTACCAATTGTACCGGTACCGGTCCGCAGCCGGGGGTTGCTCTACATGATGAAAAGATAACATAATAAACACCTCATCACCTTTTATCAGAATCTCACACACACGCACGCACACACACAAAATAAAAATACAAATCTGAACTATCTTCTTAAACGACCAGATGGCATTGTGGAAATATCAACATTTAAAAACAATGGAGACAAACATTTGAGTTCTTCATGCTTACCTAACTACTTCATCTTTTTCTCACATTCTGCTTGCTGCCTATGACACTCTAGGTTTGTTCCTCAAAAAACTGTTTTTCAGCAGATTTTGTAGGTCAGAGGTCATGCCATGAGTCATGGTGTGGTTCCTAACGCTGTATGAACACCTCTTCTACATCAGGTAGAGGACACACGCACATTAACATTTTTCTGAAACAATGCTCCAAACCTTTTTCAGGACAGGCGGGCCGTTAGATTTTCCATGGTAAATTAGGCGCTTTAAGCCCTCACCAGCCTTGATATATCACCGGCTCCATTATTCATCCCATTTTTGAATCATTACACTGACTACACCAGCATATTTACTGTAATTAGATCCTACTCAATACACAGCAAGCAGACACTAGTAGTGTTAATGGGTTATTGATTTAGTCCCAGACCAACTCATCTGTATGAGATAATAGTGAATGTGCCCTAAAGCGATTAATTCCCCTGATCTCATAGGGATTTTTCATTCAGAAAACCTTGTTGCTTATTTTCCCCCCCTCCCCCCACTTCTTTCTGCTTTGAATGAGGGTCGTTGTTTGGTTTCATGCTGATGAAAGAATTCAAAGTTTGGGCTACACAGGCAGCTGTGGGATGCAGTTGGGAGGAGGAGATGTTGGGTCAGCTTTGGACTAAAATGAAAGATGTGCCCCTTGTTGCTCTTTCTCTCTCCCTCTCCTTTTCTCTCTGTCTTTGGTCCTCGCTCCATCTCTCTGTGTGAGTCTGTATCCATGAGGATCAGCTGGAGGGAATACCAATAAGCTGCGGAGGCTTCTTCCCCTCTGCGGTTCTGTTCTCCGCTGAAGGGACGGGTTTGTTCTATCTCCGTGAGCATGCCAGCTCCATTCCCCTTTCATGCTCATGTGGACTGCCCTCTGCCAGAGGCCGGGCCTAATAGGTGCCCCTTCATGTGCGACACATAAGGGTCTTGTTAGGCAGATCAGACGGCTTCGGGCCACTGCTGACACCTGTTCCGGAGTTCCCCCCCCAGCATGTCGTCGAGACCTGACCTGGTGGATTCCAGAGAACACAGCTGCAACTGTGCGCAGACAGAAGCATAACTTCCTCATCGAGGGAACAGTGTGCACAGCCTGTTTGCATACCAAAATGTCTGTTTCTTTTACTGTTCTGAACGGAGGGGTGGGAAAGCGAGGTTAGCAAAGAGGTTTCTATGCGCTGTACTAACCTGGACCAATATTTATCCTACCAGTTTGTCAGTGAAACACCCTCTGCATACCAGTCTGTCTTAAATAATTTGTAAGCTCTCAGCCCTGCTCTGGTTCAGATCTAGACCAACACTCTGCCCCTATTTTATAATGCTGCAGCTGCTTTTGCAAGAAAAATTGAACCACCAACTACATCATTGATCCAGGAGGAGGAGGAGGACATACTGCAGTGCAAGATAAGCAGCATCTGCAGGATTTTTATCGACTCCTTTGACTGTGCTCAGATTTGGATGTATGTCTTGTGTTAAGATTGAGGCTCAGGCAGATGGATCTTTATTGTGTGCACAGAGGATTTAAGTGGGTCTTGATGTTTGGTTTGATATATGTAGGGCATTGTGAGTGACAAGGGGGCAGGGGTTTACCAGACTGCGGTATGGAAGAGCCACTCAGAGGTCACAAGGAGAGTCGAGTGAAGTGTGTCGGTATATATGATGGCGATTGTTGAGATATGAGCTGCTTACCTTACCTCGCTTATCTGCCTTGCTTCAGTTTTTCCACTCCTGCGAATCTGCTTTTCATCTCCTTTAACTTGGGAATCAGGCGGTGGGTGAACATCTGGGGTGTAGATGTCAAAGAAATCACAATTCATATTTCAGCCTGAGGGAACTCCCTCCTACCCCATAAAAACCCTGACATTTGTTGTTACAAACCAAGAGGAAGAAATGCTACAATTAACTAGCACAAGGTTCTAATGACGCCATAACATTTTATATTGGCTTCTGCTCAAGAAAATATTTCAAAAATTGTCATTACATTGATTATTATTGTTAAAGCCCATGCAGTTATTCATATATTTTTTACTATTTTTACTGTGTAAGAAAACACACTGGTTACGTTCAGTGTCTTAAACATTTAAGGTTGGTTTTAAAGACATTTAAGTTAGGTCTACCATGAGCTACCACGACGTTCCAAAAGGTTACTTACAGAACAAAAGTAAAGAATTGTTCCTGAATATATTTAGTTAAAGTTCTGAGATAAATATACTAATTGCACATAACATTGTGCTTTTCTGTTGGTCAGTATTTAGCTGGTTCATAGCAGGTGCTGTTTATTTTCTCAACATGATGATGATGATGGCTTGTTTAAACTCTTGTTTAAATATGATATGTTTATGTCAAGTAGAATCAAGTCTTTCCTGCTGTGCATTTTAACACACTGTAGCTCCTGTAACAATCATTTCTTCCAACGATTTAAAAAGAGTCATTGGAAGAAATGATTGGTGGATCTCTGGTAGCCAAGGAATCACAGAAAAATACCTGACTAGTTTTGTTAAACTATTTTTTTAAATGTGCACCAACTTACTGATGTTATCAATTTGAGCTACTGACTGCCCATAGCAACAGGTGGAGGAGGGGCATTAATTCACACTCCATATGATCACAGTAAACCATTTACCATATTTTGCAATACATTATTGGAAGTTTAAACCGCATGAATGGAATGAGGGGTAGTTTTGATTGTTTTGAAACCTGTGACTAATTAAACCCAGACACATTCACAAGTGCTTTGTATTGTTCAAAAACACCAAGTGATGTCTGCCTCATTATACTAATACCTGGTGTTAGTCAGTGACCTTTAAGTTAAGGAGTAGCCAGACGAGTGTATCCTGGTCTGGCTAAATTAACTAAAATTAATTTATTTAAGTTAATTGAAAAAATAAGTTGGCCTTAAATACATTAGTGACAGGTCTTAAATGTTGTCTTAGCATGACTATTTATTCTTGTATAGTCTATGTAGTTTTTCTGTTAAGCTGAGCTTTGAGTCACGTGCGAAAAACTTCATTGCATTGTATGACTGGAATCATTTGTAGCTACCGCTAACTAGCTGCTAATATAGCTTTGCTAGCTAGCTAGCTTTTTTACATCCATCATGGATAAGTGCAAATTTATTGCCAGTTGGGTTGACGATGTTCATCGTAGCCATTGGTTTACGTACTTCTGTTCTGATACAAATGTGACTTATTTGCGATTTTCTTTTATACATTTCTGCCTTGATACAGGCCTTAAATTCCACTCACAACAGTCTTAAAAAGTCATAAATTTGAGTTGGTGAGGACGTCCTCCTCCTCACTACTTCATCAGTGGTCCCGGACCTTCTGAACAGACCATTTCTCACCTTGCTGCCTCTAACCCTGTAAAGAAAGTGTGAAAAGTAGGGCAGCACAGCATCAGATTTATGTGGATGTTTCCATCAGCGGGAGGCTACTTCATTTAAGCCAAGCCAGTCATCCAGGGAGCAAATTCTCATCAGAGTGACTTTCACTCTTTAGTATCCAGCAGCGGCAATAAAAAGGGGTTCATTCAGTTGAAATACGGTTCCATCAAACCTCTCACCGGGAAGCCGGCTGATGTCATACTCGCTAGTGAGTTGTGGTTCATGAATGAAGATGTGGGTTGTGTGTGATAATCCTGTTATGTTGATTAGGCCTCGTCTTGCCAAAGTCGGCCTTGTTTTTTTGTCTCTCAAAGTATGCCCTTGCCCTCAGCTGTGCAGCACAAACTCGGAGAAATGGCTTGCGCTCTGGCCGCAGTGTAAATACACTGATCGACACAAACACGATGCACCGATCTCCGTGTCTTAAATACGTGATCGAGCCTTCGTGAAGAAGATGCGTGGACCGCTGCTGTTCATGTTTTCACAAAGTAAGCACCAGATGTAGAGGTTGCCTGAGGGTAAGGTTTAGATCCAGTGCTTCAGGAACAGCTCGTTTCCTCTCCTGCTGGGTTGCACGGGCAGTTTGTTGTGTTCATAATTTGTAAACCAAAAAGACTTGGCAGCATAAGAGACCAACATACCAGCCTAGTTCACACTTCCTTTTAAAGGATAAAGATAGGCTTCTCTTTCTTTCGTATGGCAAACTGGTTTGACGATACGGCAGTGTTTGGTATGTGTGTGTGGTTTAGATAATCTCTACAGACACAGGACAGAGCTGGATTGTGATTGGACACAGGGCTCCTCGGACTGTACACACGTCAATCCATATGTATCGAGCTCGGTCAGAGACGGAGCTGAGTGGGACATGACAAAGTGGCTTTATTTCCCTCCGCACAAAAAGAGTTCTGTGTCCAAGGAGGACAGTTGGGAGGGTGGGACGAGGACAGACGCTGAAATGCCCCCCACCCTCACCAGCAGGCTTGAAGATATGAACATTGGCCACTCTGTTCAGGAACCACACATAAAGAAGTTGCAGCTGAATCTGCATGGTGCAACCTAAGGGGTTTGACATCAGTTCTGGGCTGGGATGAGATTTTTGCAGTATGATAACATTAAGAAAAACATAGTCTAGTTGCTTCTATTTTAAAAAGCAACAGCAGTTTCCTTCTGCTTTGAGAACTTTTTTAAAATCTTGATACCTGTAACCGACCCATGCCTGCATAACACTAACATTAAAAACTTGAAATATTTGTCCTTGAGTTAACCTTCGTGATAATAGTTGAGAAATGGATAAAACTTAAATGGGTCCCGAATTACCAAATATATTAGGTATTGAAACAGGGGAAGGTTCATAAAAAAACAAAACATTTGTAAGCTTTTATCAAATCCAGGAATGATGACAACGTGTGCTGCCATTTCAGAAGCACATCACCTGAAAAATCTATTTGCGTTCATATCTATTAGAAATTATGGAAAAGCTTTACATCGGACATTTTGCTAAAGTTCTTCAAAACATTTCATGAGAGCTGAGGGACAGCACTGGACTGGAATTCACAGTTTAATGTCAAAAAAGCTTTTGTCTGTGTAAATGCAGATATTCTTAGCATAATTTGGCAAGTAATTGGAATCTGCATGGATAACTGGATCAGACTTCAGTCTAGATGTGTGAAGAAACAGCTTTCTGTTTCAGTCCGAAGATTTATTCAGTCTGTGTCAGCACACATCTAGTTATAATTCATCCACTTTGGGGTTAAGCCTCTGCTTATTTCCTCATGACAGTCATGTGTTCGTTAACGTCAGAATGTGGCGATCCGTTGCTCAAATGTGAAGCTCGCCGTATGTGACCAGTCCATGGCGATGTTGCAATGCTAAGCAGGATTGTGGACCTAACCCCTCTTAATTCAGCTGAGATCTGTTTATTTGCTTGAATAACGGCGTTAAATTTGCTGGGGATTAGCGCAGCTTCGTACCACCCACGGTGCTCACTGTACAACACTTTGCTGTAGTTTATAACAGCTTACACTTCCTATCATAACACCAGCGTTGAGCCTGTATTCAGATCTTTAGATGCCACACCAAGCCGCTGTTGCCGTTCCACTACGCTGGAAGTTAATTAATTTCCACTCCTTTGCAAAATAAAATGCACATTTCAGAAACCCAATAAGAGCCAGACTTTACTTCTTCTCTGCAGTTTCCTCTTCTTCAAGCGTCTTTTGGTTTCCTGTCATTATTAAGCTTGCTCGCATGCCTCTAAGCGTCTCTCTTTACTTCCTCAAAATGAGCAACCGAGAAGCCTTGGTACTCTTCTGGTCACTGGACTTTTGACTCAGTGACAAAGTGAGTGCACTGTGCAGTCCTTTTGGGGAGAAACGCTAATTAACTGTAAAAGGAGGGTAGGCTGCGTCTGGGACAGGGATTTTCTGAGCCCCGTGGCTTTTGCGTTGCGTTATGACTGACCTACATTACATGCCCATACTTCTTTGAAACATATTTCGTAGACACAATCTGAATAATGTCATCTGCGTTTAACAGCATAAACAAATGGGATTACACACTGGCTCGTAAAAAGGAGCAGATGTGCCAAATAAGAGCATTACAGACACACCCAGATGTTCTCACAGTGTCAGCAGTGCAGTAGCGTGCAAATGTTATTTGGAGTTGAGGTTCACACTCAAGCATTGAAGGCCGTTAGAGAACATAGAGAAGTATTGGTAAAATTTAAACTTACTCATTTGTAACCAGTGGCACATACTCACAAATTAAAGTTTAACATGAACAGTTGGGTACATTAGGATTCAAAGTATTAAAGTATGTGGTAATTCATGTACAATTAACAGGATAGAAATTTATTTTTATTTTTAAAAGTGTTTTTAATGTAACCAAGGGTCTTTCCACACCTGAGAGTCCGGTGGACTGGGTTCGATTGGGGATCAAAGTTGCAGCATTTGTTGTATTTTCAGTTGGTTTGGTTCACTTTCACACTACATTGTGTCAAATTATCTAAACCTTTTGTAAAACCTGTTCACCCCCTCGCCTGTGGTGGCACTGCACCAAGTACCACTGGAGAAAACGACACGAAAACCTCCAAAGAAGACATGAGCACATGTCTTCTTCGCAAATTGTAAACAAAAATAGAGTAGCGTCAGACTTTAGCAGATGTAGGATTTCTCTTTGGCAAAAGATCACAAGCCATGATCAATCTAGAGTTTGATTAAAGCGGCTGGTGTGAATAAACGGTATGTTTAATTTAACTATGCCTAAGATGGGTTGCACCAATAAATCGGCCGACCAATATTTTGGAAGGTCAGCGATTGGCCAATACTTGAATTAGAAACCAATCTTATCTACTTCCGCAAAGGTCTGAAAATCAGCCACTGTCCCCTTTTGTTCTGCCGTGAAAGAGGACTGACTGACTGACCCGTCCTCCAAATCACATCTGCCCATGTACAGTTAGCACCAGTCAGTACACTTTTGCCAACTTGGCGACTGTGTTGCAATACGTAGAGACTTTTCAGACAACAGGGTCAGGCTTTTTAAAAATCGATCATCAGTCAGAAAACTGCAATCAGTGCAACCTGAGAGTATAATTAAGATTTTTTTTTTTCTATTCAAGTTAGAAACAGAAGGATTTTACAGGAATTTCCATGTGTGGTTGCAAAACCTGCAAAGGATTGCATCATTTATGAAGTAATAGCCATACCCTGTGGGCTGCCAACGCATGAAGTTGTACTTTCATTTCCTCCTGGGATGGACACTTTTGCTGATGAGACACATTTCTGTTGCAGAACATGTACTCTGTAAAGTGCATCGGTCCTTAATAGAGCTTCTCCTTTTTGTTTGCACCGTAGGACCGGAACACAGAGGCCGGATTCCTCGGCCTGCCTCTATCGATGCGTCGGGGTTCTTCGTACAACAACCTGGATCTGGACTTCAACGACGGGAGCCCCTGCCAGGCTCTCGTCTCGGAGGTCCACCGGAGTCGCTCCTGCCTGGACAACCTCCAGCAGAAGATCCTGAAAGTCACGGAGCAGCTGAAGATCGAGCAGGCCGCCAGAGATGAGAACGTGGTGGAGTATCTAAAGCTGGTGAACAGCGTGGACAAGCAGCAGCTGGGGCGCATCAAGCAGGTGTTTGAGAAGAAGAACAACAAGTCGTCGCAGAACATCGCGCAGATGCAGAAGAAGCTGGAGCAGTACCATCGAAAGATGAAGGACAGCGAGGTCCTTCAAAGCCCACCGTCCCGGCCGCCTTTGGCCAAACGCAGCACCATACCCAGGGAGTCACCTCGACAGCTGAGGGACATGACCAGCAGCGGGCGCCACCCGACCATGGACAAGATCAAAACCATCGGGCCCGGCGTTTCTCTCTCCCCTCCTTTCTTCTTCAGCAAGCCCAGGGAGTTTGCCAACCTCATCCGGAACAAATTTGGCAGCGCAGATAACATTGCTCAGCTCAAAAGCAACTTGGACACGTCGTCCGACGGCGCGGGGAAGGGGCTGAGCAGCAGCACGTCTTTGGTGAGCAAGGCCAAGTATCCTAGCGACGACGAATGCTCCTCAATTTCAGCAGACAGCAATGGGAACCTCGGCATGGGTGGAGCCGTGGCAGGGCAGGGGCAACAGCCGGGGGGAGACGGCCAGGGCAGGTTGGAGCTGTGCTTCGAGGAGGTGAGAGAGATGAGAGAGGTCCAGAGCCAGCTGGAGGAAGAGATGGATGAGATTAAAGAGCAGTTCAAGAGGGAGTACGGTATTCTGAGCCAAACACTACAAGAGGAGAGGTACAGGTGAGTTGTTTACCGCTTCCTGATCACAAAGTTCAGCAACAGACCTGATTTGATCCAGAGTTTAAAATAAAAACAAACTAAACCCAAGTTTTTGGGGGGGAAATGTGAAAAAGCACAGACACAGTTTCTTTATAAAGTGGAGAATTTTGTATGAACATGGAATCTGATTTAATTGAAAGTTTCCTCCAGGTTTGAAGATGATAAAATTAGAGACTTCAAATCATTTCGGATTCATCCAATATTCATTCCGTCTTTATGCGTGCTCTGTATTTAAGGGCCAGTCATTGTAGAAGTATATGATATAAATTCTTTCAAAATTGAGAACTTGAGCACTTGAAGGGTTTTAAAATGAGGAATTGTAAACTCTTTCCAAGCATGTTTCTTTATGTAGCAAAAATAGTTTCTTCAATCCGTATTTCTGCGTTCTGATTGGCAGGTATGAGCATCTGGAGGATCAGCTGAATGACCTGACAGAACTTCATCAAAACGAGATGGCAAATCTGAAGCAGGAGCTGGCCAGCATAGAGGAGCGGGTGGCCTACCAGGCCCAGGAAAGAGCCCGGGACATACAGGTTCGTACAGGTCAAATACATTTTTTATGATGCTTAAGTCTAAGCAGGAACCTGCAAAAAGTACACTTCTATTTATTGCGGTCTTTTTCTCATTTTTCAGAACTTTCTTATTTGTTCAGTATGATATCTCTTAGATGGTTTTTAAGACGCGAAGTCAAATTTGAAGTTATAATTTGGATCTAGATGCAAGATTAAATCCAAATTAGCCTTTGGGAATCGGGAATCAAAACAAACAAACAAAAAAAAAAAGACACGGCGGCCAGGTTAGTTTTTGAGGTTGATGCGAAACCTCAAGAAGAGTGACTTCATGTTCATCTTTTTTCAAGTTAAAAGTTACATTGAAAAACTATTACGTATGCTTATTGCGATAAACAATAAATCAATTCATTGCACGATAACTTAAAACTATCGACCTCATTTTAATTATCGGCTTTATCGTTAAGGGTCAACTCCGGTGCTCTCCACTGACCTCTGCCTTCCTCATTTCCATAGTGTAATGCCCAGCGCACACTACACGATTTTAGAGCTGTCGGCCTATTTTCAAAACCTGAGAGACCACACATTAGCCCACAGAAATCGGGTTCAGTCCTGCCGTGTGGTGTCCAACAATGGGCACCAAATAATGGCTACAAGTCCAGTGAACTAATTTTAAAACCAGGCATTAATCAATGCTTTACTACAATCTACCTGCAATGCATGTGGCTAGTGTCAGTCCTGACTGAGCGAAAATCATAATATACAGACTTCATAATGTGCACTCTTTTGGTTGAATGCAGTATTTATTTCCACTTTGGCTTTATGTTGTTTAGGTTTTATTCAAGTGCGTTTTTTGTTGATGAGAATCCATTTTATTTTTGTTTTTGGTTGTTTTATCAAATGCAGTGTTAAGTGTTCTTTTGAAAATAAAGTGTATCTATCTTTGGCAGGAAATCGCATGCATTATTACATCATTTCCATTAAATCAGTGTAAAAAGGTCTTCAAACAATATTGTCGTTTATCGCAATAATTTTTGAGACAATCACTCAGCAAAATTTGTTATTGTGACAGGCCTACTTTTACGTAAAACTTTCAAAGAATGTAACTTGACTTCTGTATTTCCTGATATTCAAATTTTTTTGATCACTCTCTCAGTCGGTGTTTTAAAAAATGTTGGTTTTTTAAATCCTAATTTTAGGCCCAAATCAATTTGGTAAGATCCAAATGAACCAAGTTAGGCGTTAAAAGAGCCACAATTTTTATCACTACTTTCTCACATTTGTTTCAAAGGTTTTGTAGTTCCCAATTTACAATAATAATAGGTGTCTGTTAACAGCATTTAATTTGTTTGAATGATTTTCATGCTTATTGAATCATCCTTTTAAGTTTTTTTTAACACATTGTTGAGAGTCAGATAGAAAACTTATGTTCTGCTGCTGTACAATCTCTGAAGAATTACTCTAAAAGACGCAATAGACCTGTGATATTTTCTGTTAGCTGAGCGTGACTGAGATGCTACATTTCAAATATTTGTGGCCAGATATTCTTCCAACGTCATAGATTTTTTTTTTTTTTTTTTAATAATGTCATTTGATGATTAGAACGTCACCCAAAGCAACCGCAGCAAACTGAGAAGCCTTTTGACCGATAGCATCTCTTCCTGTGTGTCTCAGGAAGCCCTGGAGTCGTGTCAGACTCGCGTCTCCAAGCTGGAGCTCCAGCAGCAGCACCAGCAGCAAACGGTGCAGCTCGAGAGCCCAGATGCTCGGGTCTTACTGGGGAAGAGCATTAACATCATGCTAGCCATCATCACCGTCATCCTGGTGTGCGTCTCCACCGCTGCCAAGTTCGCCGCTCCGCTGATGAAGAGCCGGTATCACATGGTTGCGACGCTGCTGGGCTTGTGCTTTCTGACCGTGTTCTGGAAGAACTGGGACCGTTTACAGTATGCCATAGACAGACTGCTGATGGCCGATTAACAACGAGAAGATCACTCTGAAACTATGATTGACTTAATCACCTTTAGTTGCAATAGGCGTCTAGAAGATTGGTTGTACAATCTTCTTGGACACGATCGCCGTCACCTTTAGAGGTTTGCGTTTTTAAAGACCGATTTAAATTGAATTTCTTTTTTTTGTTTGTTTGTTTGAATGGAATTTGAATGTGTTTAACTCTGCTAAACTATATAAAAAAAAAAGTACTATTTTTATGTTTCAGTCAATTTTGCTACTTTCTCATTGAAATTTTCACACAATATTTTAGGTCAAAGCCAGAATTAAACAAGGTGAGAAAGCTTGTTTACTGAAGAAAAATACAGCCCATTCGGTCCCATTTTGTTGCAGTCGGATTATGACGCAACATGATTGGAAACACACTCAGGAACAAGATGTTACTAATACTAATAGTCACTTTTTGGTCTAAAAGAGTGGTTGGGCACCTTAAAAATACTCTTCCTTTGTTTTTGTTAAGTTCTTAGCTTAGCATTAAGACACCAGCAAATTGCTAAGATGAGGATCTCAAAACTCACAAACTAGATTCTACCCCAAATTGTAAACTAGAACCAAAAACACTCTATTTTTAGAGGTTTGTTTTGAAAATACTTTTAAAATACACCTTTCTGCTTTCTCTCAACTGCTAACACACTGCTTACTTTAGCAGCAAGTAAGACTAACTTTGCATCACATTAGTCATGGTTTGCTATTTTGATCACGTCAATTAAGACAAAAATGCTCCCTAAAAGATATAAACTACAACTTTTAAATTCTGATGGGTTTGGTTTCCAGGCATTTCTAATATTCACTTTCCTCTACTTTCCTCTAATTCTCTGTGCAGGTCAGCAGTTGGCTGAGTTTATCGATGAATAAGCAACAAATTGCTAAGCTAAGCTTCTAATTTGACTGTTAGATATTTGGCATTTTAAAAAATATGGAGAAAGTCTGAATTTTAGAAATTTTGAACAGTGCTAGGCTAGAAGCTTTCACCTATTTTAAATATTTGTTAGATAAGCAATTAGACTTCTGTCTTTGAAAATTTTGAAATAAGCTGTTTAGAGGAGGAAGAGATCATTTCTAATTTATTTTTATCTAAAAGCGAAATTGGATACTTGCACAAATACGCCTACCTGCTTCCTTCTTGCTGGTAACCTAAATGTAGCTTAGTGTCAAATTTGAAACACATTCCTGAACTAGCTAAGCTAAACAAACACATTGAGATCCTCAAATGAGTTGTTCAAATCCTCAAGCCAACATCAGAAACTATTGTTTGCCGACACGTTTAAAATACACTTACTTGCTTGTTAGCTTGTGCTAATAGCTATTTAGCGGAGTTCTGCCAACAAAACGCCATCAAATTGCTAAGCTAACCTCATTTGACAGACTCAAAAGACATGTTCTCCAAAATATGCAAAGTAGAAACAGAGGCTCTCAATTTAGAAGTTTGATTTGCAGATTTTGTTGCGTTTGGACAGAACTCTTGTCAGCAACTTGCTTTTCACCGTATGTGTGAGCTACGCTATCAGACTGCTGACTGCCCAAGTATCGAACTATTTAAGGGAGAAACTACAGACTAAAGCTAATGTGTCTGGGCATCATTCTTAGTCTCTGTTACCGTTTGCATTGTGTTCATCTGTCTCATTTAACTGTTGCTGTTTAATGTGCAATATATTTGATGTCTTGGAGCACTGTTTTTCTTTTTCTTTTTTTTTTAATAATTCTTAAAGAAGTGAGCGTTTTACATTACCGATTTACAGCGGTGACAGGGGTTTATTGCTGAAGAAACCTGTAAAGAAGTTGTCATCACTGCTGACATGAGAGATCCATAAACATCTAACCCACTGCTGGACTCTGATAAAACCAGCTGTCTCCTCTCTTAAAGGCCAAAAATCAATGGAGCTGCATTATCTTGCTGGTAGCCTGGTAACAACAACACAGCAGTACTCCAGTGGAGCCACAGACACACACAAATGCACAAAAAGGCACAAACCCACATCTTGTTGCTTGGTTTTTTTTATGTTATAAAGTCTTAAGGGCTTACCCAGTTTCATTACTCTGTTTTCTAATAATGTAACGTGGAGCGGGTGGATTATACTGTGAGATGGGGCTTTTTTTTCTTACAACTAAGGGCAGTTCTTTTTAATAAACTGCCTCGAGTTTCAGAGGAAAGCGTCACTGTGTTTTGTGATTAACTACAAGCCAATGTTTTTGGAATCACTAATGTTTTATGTTTATCTTATGAGCATCGTCTAGAAGGACGGCACATAAATGTATGAGGACCACTGATGTTTCGAAATCCGTAGTAGCACAGTTTTTGTCACGGTTTGTTGCACCTTTTTTATAGATTAAATTTGTTCTTGTTTGTTTTGGGGGGTTTTTGACACATTTGAGGAAGTTTCTCCATGCAGAGCTATGATCTCGTTTACATTCTGTATTTTTCTCTGGTGCACTGTGGTCAATCAGTTGTATGTTTATGCATTCTGTGCCTTTGTCTGATCATTTCTGTTAAATTAAACAAACCTTTTTAATCAACATGTTACACAGGTTTAAAACTGCTGTGCGAAGCCTGGTTTTTTGTTATTTTTTTCTGCAGTATTGCACGATTGGGATTCTTCTACTAGTATTCTATTATTTTTGCACAGAGAGTTGGGAAATGCCACCAGACAATTAGGCTTTACATGTCTTTATTTCGTTGTTCTGAAGAGGGAAGTGGAGGAAAGTTAAAATTTTGCATAGTCAGTTTCAGGAAAGGATCTATTTATATGGTCGAAGAGGACGTTGAGTATTTTCTACATCGATTAACTTACAGGTTTTGTCTTTTCAGCCTGTATTTCCCGGGGCGATTATTGCAGCAGGAGTCTGATA
The DNA here is from genome assembly GCF_002775205.1 of Xiphophorus maculatus. Classification (NCBI taxonomy): domain Eukaryota; kingdom Metazoa; phylum Chordata; class Actinopteri; order Cyprinodontiformes; family Poeciliidae; genus Xiphophorus; species Xiphophorus maculatus. The sequence goes on along the minus strand of NC_036444.1, from coordinate 20,632,110 downwards.
TTACTGCAACCACACTGAAGTTGTTCAGCTTGCTTTACAAACACTGTATTAGCAAGATAAAAAAATTTTTTGTATATGTTTTTTTTATTGTGTTTTTGAAAGACATTAGATAATCCACAGGTGAGTGATGGGAGAAAAAGACTGATGGAAGGTGCAGGTAAAACATTTTAGATGTTCAAAACATTCTGGGAATGTTTCTTTAAAGGTTTCCTTCCTTAAAATCACAAAACTGAGGCAAATGTTTTCTCACGCTTTCGAAATATAGCATTTAGATAGCATCATTTTTTACAAAAAGTACACATTGGACATGGAAGCTTTCTGGGAAAATGAAAAGAAAACCCTTCATTACACTTTAATGTCAAGGGTGACAAATATGAGTTAAAATAATGACAGGAAGATTTTGAATTTGAAAAAAAATCCCTAAATTTTAAGAACTGCTGAAAAAAAATCAGTTCAAAAACGCCTCCTTGACTGCAGCTACAGAATCTTACAACAGTAGTTGATGTGCAAAATTTTAAATACAAGTAGGTACTTAACATTTGAACAATCAATGCTAAATGTTAGGTTCCTGGTATCATTTTACAACCACTCAGTCTTTCTCAGATGGATAAAGAAACTGAATTGTTAGGAGTGTGCCGCAATAGTGCTTGCAGTTTCCTGATACGACCGCTGGGGGGCGTAGATGTTTCACAGTTGATCTGACTGGGCTGAGAAGAGCTGCAGAATACTGACTTCATCCCACCATGCTTTCCTTTTCTTTTTTTTTTGATATGACAAATTGATTTCTCTTTGTCAGAGTCTGGGCTTTATAAAAAAAAACTAAAAAATAAAAACAACCAAGGAGAATTCCTGCAGCAAGAATCTCGTCTTATGCTGCTGAGCATAAAAATCTGGCTACATTTTTCCTATGCGGTCCATTAGTGTCAAGTCTGAGAGTCGGTGTTAAAGGTTGTGTTGACAGCTGTGATCAAGGATGCTTTCCGTAGCATGATGAACGTGTGATGCGGCGGGTTGATTTAGCTTCCGGGAGGGCAGACGATTAGGGACGCATTCGGTTCCAATTAAATCAACTTTAAAGACCGAGTTTAGCGCCGTCAAACAGCCAGTGTGGTCAGCAGCGTCACAGTTATGGCTCAGATAAATGGGAAATGCAAACATCAGCTGTATTTTTAGATCACTGTGGTGAAGACTTTGGAAACCAGAGAGAAACACTAAGCAACTCTGGACTTTCCTATGCTGCTGACTGAGATCTAAAAATAAAGCTGACTTGTTCTGATAAAGCATACTTAAGGACACATCACAATGGCTCCGTCCTGTAATCTCTGCTGCCTCTGAAAATGTATAAGGTGATAAAACAATGGACCCTCTTCCCATAGTAACTGCTGCTGTTAAAGCTGCTAGAGGTGCACTGCTCCCTGCACAGCACCGACGCACAAAGAGGCTTTTCACGGATGAGTCACCAGAAGGGAACCTGTAACCTCAATGCTAAGTTCAACTACAAAGTGACAGCAATATATACGCCCCCACCCATATGTCATGAAAAGAGAATTATCGTCAGAGACAAACTGTCTGCCAAATGTTAATCAGAGGCTGAAAATATTCAGCTTCCAGGTGCCAGCCTGACACGGAGAAAGCTTTGCACAGATCAAATTGTCAAGCAAAAGTGGAAGTAAATAATAATAATAATAAAAAAAAAACAGAAGAAGAAAAGAGACTTTTGAATTAGACAATGTTTAGATGTAAGTAGAGGTGCTTACTGACAGGTAGCTGTGAAAATCAAGTTTATTTGTAATATATTTCATATAAACAGATGTAGCACAAACTACTTCACAGAGGCTAAAAACAGACAACTATGCAAAGATCAAATCGCCTCTTTAATGCTTAAACGAACAGTTAAATGGATACATTTGAATTTCTAGGATGACTCTGCAGTTTAGCTTCGGCTGAGAGGAAACAATTAGTTGAGCTCATCAAGACGACCAGCTCTGTCCTGGGATGACTCTTCAACCCGGTGCAGGAAAACTCCAGTAAAACCGACATCTCTCATGGAAAAATGGCTGCCTGACAAAGCACTGGAGAGCTCCATTAGTGATGGGCTGCTGCATCCTAAATGCACAAAGGAGCGTCATCATATGTCCTTCCTCCCAGCAGCAGTCACACTGAGCAAGGGAGTAACTTTGCGTTGCACGTTGGTGGGGACGAAGAGGAGCAAGAGGGACGGGGGGGACCCACAGTCAGTGGAAGGCCTTTTCTTTTCTAGTGCTAAGAATAAAGCCAAAACTTACATGTGAATGCCAGACAGTCTTATTCAATAAATGATGATATGATTATAACAAATAATAAAGACACAAAACCTTTTATGGGCCTGATTGGGGCAGTTGGTGAGTAGAGTGACCATCGATATGACTGGATTCTATAAAATGTGGCTTAAAGCTGAGACGCTGATGTTTGGATATGTAAAATATATATTCGCTCTGCTAATAAATCTATAGTTTGGTTTCTGTCAGTTCTAGAAACAAGAGAGAACAAAGCGAATTTCTCTTTATGTTGGCCCATAATTTAATTTTACTTGATAGGAGCCATGATTTAAAATTTAACTAACTTTGGCTCCTTTGGACAGTGTTATCTTGCTATCGTAGTGTTGACAATATCAAAACTTTGCGTCCCCTTCTCAGATTTTTTTTTTGCTTGATTGTGTCATTTCCCCGACCACCGATATTCCTGACTCAATGCAAAGCAACAGCTAGTCACGTGATGTCCAATCCACTAGATCAGTGGTCCCCAACCACCGGGCCGCGGACGTACCGGGCCGCGCAAGAAATAATGAACTACTTCCGGATCTTTTATTTTGAAAATCCTAAACCGCATCTTACCGGTTACGTCTTGCGCGTCAAAATTGAGCCAACTTGCAGCAGAATGAGTAACAGAACAACATCGGAGACAACAACCCGTCCACAGCAAAATTGCGAAGGGCTGACCGGTCGGGGACCGCTGCACTAGATCATTGAGCGGACTTCCCATTTACGTTTTACAAAGGAGTTTTAAAAAGCATTACCTGTCTGTTAATGCTTTGAATACAACGTGTATGTAACCCGAGTTACATAGATGAAGTTACATAGATAAAGAGAAAAAGGTCCAGGAAATATTGGTGGGGACTGTCCCCTTCGTGCCAGAGTTGGTGGGGACATGTCCACACCAGTCCTTCAGGAAGTTACGCCTATGACACTGAGTAACCATCACTGCTCCTGGCAACCCCAGTTAGTCGTTTACATTACTGCTACTCTTTGCACAGGTATACTTGTAAAATAGTATGTCTTTGCACAACTTTGTGCAGTTTTTGTAATACCTTAAATATTTCTATACAGGAAACTGTATATATTGTCTTAGGTTTTATATTTGAACTAAAGTGACTGAGGATCACTGCGCGTAACGGAAACCCTGTAAATTCTAGACACTAACAGGTACCATAGAATTGCACAAAAATCCGTGAGGGACGGCGGAGTCCCTGCTCGAAATTCCGTGAAAGACGTGTACGGAGCCTCGTGCCGGAAGCCTGTTGAAAGGCTGTTTGCATCGTTTTAAACTGCGTGATTGTGAGCGTGAGTGGGAATAAAAATACCAATAGGTATTTCATTCCATATAACACAGTAGGAGTGTAACCGGTAAACCTTTTATGGATGCAAAAGCAAGAGCCCCCCACTTGATGACTTTGTGTTTCTGTGTTTGATATGATGTAAAGCACATTGAAATGCCTTGCTGCTGAAATGTGCTATACAAATAAAATTTGATTGATTTTGATAAAGAAATGACTTAGGTTAAAAGCATTCTTTGTTTTCTATTTATTGCTTATTCTTATGTGTGTCTGGGTGCCAAAAACTAACACATCAATTTTGTTCTGATTAAGCAGAAAAATCTCAGCTGCCCAAGATTTAATATCTAAAATGCTGTTAACCTCTAGGTCCGTCGGGTTCTAGAGGTTAAAAATGGCATAATTTGGACTTGGGTCATCGGGAAACATGATCATTTACATCCACTTGTCAGCTCGTAGGTACATCTGGTCAATTGCTTGTTACCACAAACAGAACATAAGCCAGTTAAAATGTCAGCAACACAATGCACTGGTAAGTTTTAACGTAAAATGTGGTTTTACGTTCTTCCCCATCCAAATTGGAAAGAACGGGAGTTGTAGCGACTGAAAGCGTGTGGTTGTTGGTGCCAGATGGGCGGTTCTGAGTATTTCTAAAAGTGGAGCTCTATTGAGTCTGAAAAAGAGAAGCTATTCGGTGAGACGAGTGGCGTGGTTGGTATCGCGCTTGTTGATTTCCAAGGTCAGACGAGAATGGGAAGACTGTTTCAAGGTCATACACAGGCAACATTTGTTGGTATGGCGTGGAGCATACCATCTGTGAACATACAACCCAGCTAACCCTGCAGCAGATCGGGTACAGCAGTAGTAAATCAGACTTGGTGCCACTCTTGTCAGATATGAACATAAAAATGATACCATGATTAGCATAGAGTCACCAAAGTTTGACAATAACAGGTTGTAAATAAAATGTTTCCTGGTCTGATTGGTCTTGATTTCAGCCCAGACATTCAGACAGCAGAGTCAGAATTTGGTGTAAACAATGTGGAAGGATTGATCCGTCGTGTCTCATTTGTGAAGTTTTTCTAGAATTAACAACGTTCTAACAGCTAGAGGCGGTCCTACCTGGTACTATGAAGGTGTGCGTAAGGACGCAGTTGGTGAACGTGGACTTGTGTGCCACTGGTGTAGAGAACGTAAAAGTAAACCTTGAGGTACACCATAGTTCCAGCTATAACTGATAAACAATTTCCTACAGTTACAAGCAATTTTCCATCAGTGAGATATGATTTGAACCAGGCGTTTGAATCCATTTGTGCCTACCTCATAGAACGATGGTGTCTACAGCACTAGAGTCTGTGTTGAGGTCTGCTAATGCCAGTAGTGATAGTTTGTTCAGATCCATATGCTAAATTGCAATGGGAAGTCTATAGCTCTGCATAGGGCTCATGTTTGAGCTCAAATGTAGTTGTATAATGGGGAACAGCATGCATGCATGTCTTTGTGTGCCTCTGAGTGGGAGAACCAGCAATGTTTCATACATTTTTGCAGCATCCAAGTCCCCTGGGGAGGGAAAAAAAAAATACTCTGATTTGTGACACAAAGATCCTAACACACACTGCAACGCCCTCACACAGAGGCTTAAAAACAGGGATTATGAGCTATATTTGTAGGTGTGAATGTAGAGCAATATTTCCTTTCAGGTCTCTCTCATCTCTTTATCTTGCGGCCGAGCGCTTCCCTTTGATCTCAGCTTCAATTTGGTGTTTTTCATTGTGCGGTCCTATGTGGCTCCTGGAGCCCGCTGGCCTATTCACGGAGCTCCATAATAAGCTCCTAATTATCCCAGGACCTCATCAAGTTTCTTTGAGGAGGGGGGCCACAGCAAAGCCTCCTCCTTGTGTGGGTTGGCATGGCGACTGTAGGGGGGTGGGAATGGAGACCTGAAGGAGGCCACCAAAAGGACGGCCATACTGTGTTGTTTTCTCTCGGAGCAGAACAAGGGAAATGAAATGTGTTATCCATGTGGATGGGGGGCTTTAAGTGCATTAATATTCACACACCTTAGAGTTTTTAATATTTTATTGCCTTACTTGCACAAGTTTAGATGTCTCCTTTTTTTTGGCTGGGATTAATATAGTCTCACATAAAACAGAGAATACTTTGAAGTAAAGAAACACAATCGAAAGCAATTATAAGTGGTTTAAAAAAAATCTTTTGCAAATAAAAATCCAAAAAGAGTGAAATGCACAGTGCTTTCTTTTATCTCTCTTGCAAGGCACTGTATATGCACTTAACACTTAACTCAGCTTAAGTGCATCTCTGGAAAAAATTAGGAGACCAAAATGATCAGTTCTCTGATTTTACTCATTATAGGTTTATGTTTGAGCAAAACGAACATTGTTCTTTTATTCTATGAACTACTGACAACATGTCTCCGAAATTCCAAGCAATTCTTTTTAAAATTTATTTGCAGAAAACGAGAAATGGTCAAAATCACAAAAATAAAGATGCAGTGCTTTTAGACCTCAAATAATGCAAAGAGAAGAAGTTCATGTTCATTTAGAAGCAACAATGCTTATGTTTTAACCCAGGAAGATTTCAGAAACCTGGTGGAATAACCAGGAGGTTTTCAGTGGAGAGGTCTCTTCATTTCCCCCCCCCCCAGAGCTGTTTGCGTCGAGTTTTTAATTTGTGGGCCAGCCATGAATGAACTCGGATTATGGGAAAGTTGTGACCTCTTTAGCAGCTTCCACCCAGCTCTACGAAGCCTCTTCTGGTCGTGTAGCGCCCTTCCCATTTCCTGTTTGATGGTGTCATGGAAATAGTCAGGGAGAACCACAAAAACACGCAATGCTGCCCGCGACTAACCTCGAGACAAGCGGCTCGGTGACGCCGCAGAGTCTGTGATCAGAATTAGAACTTCAAATCATGAAGAGATATAAATAGCTGGTGAAAAATGGGGGAGTTTTTTTTCTTCTTTCTTTCTTTTTATGGAGACATTTGTCATTAAGAGCTTCGTATAAATCACGTCCTATAATGCCCTAATTCAAAGACACCTCCAATTTCTTTTAGTTGCTAGGCAACCACGGAGCGCCACGGCAATGCTCGAAGTTAAAGGCTTTACAACCCAGCGGGGTGAAGAAAAGTGGATTGCTGGTTGAATCACTATCTTTTATAGCTCCGAGGTTCCATTACACGGCCGGCTGACAGCGACAATGATACACTGTCACCGCTGAGTAATTATCCGGCGCTGTTCGTCCCTCCGGTGTATGCTAAGCTAACACGCTATGTCAGCTGAATGTTTTCCACCCGAGCGCTGCAACTTGACCACTACCGTCGAAGAAGAAGAAGAAGAAGAAGAACGAATCGGTTAACAGTGGACGGATTGGACATGACAAACTTTGGCTTTGAAATGTTTGTTGAAAAACGGCAAACAGGACAAACACTTTTTGTGAGATTCAGAAGCACAATTACACCAAATAAAAGGTAAACGTTTAATTGAATAAAAAAAAAGAAGGATTTTGAACAAAACATGACTTAGAAAGACCTATCTTTAGTGTGACAAAAAATGACCTTTTTCAAGTTGATGCGGAAATTTTTTTCCCCTCTGTTTTGGATTTTATGAGATAGAGCAACACAAAGTAGTGCATGAAAATGAAAGAAAAATGTGTAAACTTTGTTATTACGATTTCGTTTGGTGTGACTGCAAAATAAAATCCAGTGCAACTAAGTGCATTACATCGACTGATTAGTAACAAGAATCCAACTGTGTGAAATTTGAATCTTATTTCAGTGAAGGCCTCTGAGGTTTTGCTGCAGCATCACAAAGGGCTAAGGTTGGGGAGAAATTTAAAGTGGGATTTGGTTTTTAATTAAGCAACATCACTGTTCCATTCGTTGTCTGAAATGGACAAAGTATGGCAGAAGTACAAACCTACTGAGACCTGGATGGATGTCCAGCTGTTAGCGGTGCACATTCACATGAGCAAAAACACATCCATGACGACACAAACGGATCCAGAACAACATCTAAAGCACCCCGACTCTTCACTTGCCTAAGCTGAGTTTAGTCCTCATAATTCAACAATAACAAAATGGCACCTATGGGAGAGTTGCAAGACCAAAATCAGTCGTGACCATAAATAACTCAAGGGCCAGATTCACAATAAAACCAAAAGAAATTTGATGAACCCCAAAACTGTTGGGAAAATGTTCTGTGTTCTGGTGAAACGGAGTGGAACTTTGGGAAGATGTGCATGCCTTAACATTTGGAGAAAAACGTTTAAAAAGAGAATCCTACCACGAGTCAATGGTTGTGGTATAAGTGGCCTACTCAAAACCTGCAGTCGAATCAGGCAATTTTTTATATATATATATATATATATATAAAAGCAAAAATAGTAATCTGTAATTTGTAGAGTCAATCCTTTTTCACAAACGTGTCCATCTATGTTGAATATAATTTGTTGTTTAATCAGGACTAGGGAAAGGCTGCAGGACAGATTCCTGATCTCACACCTTATGGAAGTACTCTTTGTTACAGAACAAACGCCGTCTTTCAAACACTCCCCCACTACAGGATGATCAGGATTTATCCAAATACACACTGATATAATACACCTGACCATTTAATGTTAAAGTACAAATAAAAATAAGGTACATTTTTCCTCTTATGGCCACAGTTACGTTGAAACATGTCAAATGAATTGGTAAAAGCAAAAACCAGTTTGAGAAATACACATGTAAAAGTCTAGATCAAATTACATATATACAGTATATATACAGTATATACTGTATATATATACAGTACAGACCAAAAGTTTGGACACACCTTTTAATTCAATGAGTTTCCTTTATTTTCATGACTATTGACATTGCAGATTCACACTGAAGGCATCAAAACTATGAATAACACATGTGGAAATATGCACTAAACAAAAAGTGTAAAACAACTGAAAATAGCCCTTATATTCTAGTTTCTTCAAAGTAGCAACCTTTTGCTGTGATTACTGCTTTGCACACACTCTGCATTTTCTTGATGAGCTTCAAGAGGTCGTCACCTGAAATGGTTTTCACTTCATAGGTCAACCTGCCCTGTCAGGTTAATAAGTGGGATTTCTTGCCTTATAAAGAGTCATGAAAAGAAAGAAAACCCATTGAATTAGAAGGTGTGTCCAAACTTTTGGTCTGTACTGTATATATATTGATCAAAGTTTGATGGCTTCTCCATGCCCTCTTTGTCATCTGTTCTGCAAACAGACTGCTGCCACTTCACAGTGACACTTGTGGATTGAAGCCAGACATTGTCAGCTCATTATCGACACCCTGTCATGTGTTGTCAGCTAGTTCTCTGCCTTCTTCTCTCTCTCTGTGTGTGTGTGTGTGTGCGTGAACAAAGTGTGGGAGGAATTTGAACTGAAAGATGTCTCCCTGCTCTGGCTCCTCGTCTGGGGATTATAACTGCGGGAGCAGCGCAGCGTGTGGCCATGCAGAAGTCAATACAGTGCTGTGGTAATGCAGTCATACCCATTCATCTTTTTCACACTTTCATCAGATATAAGCCTCAGACTTTGAGGTAATATTGGGATTTTATGTGGAAAAACAACTCCAAGCGCTGCACAGAAGGTGATTGGCTTTTAGTTGTTTTTACTAATAAAAATTCTGAATAGTGTGGTGTGCACTTATTTTTACTTGCATCAGTTAGTACTGTATTTCCACGCATGTTCCCATCTGCCCTGACCAACGTCCTTTCCCTGCTAAGAAAATGCATCCCCACAGGATGATACTGCCACCACTAAAGGAATGGGCATTGTACAATACACTTGGGTCTTAGATGACCAGAGATGCCTTTGCTACATGGAACTTGTTTTGACACATACAGTGGGTAAAATAAATATCGAGCACATCACAAGTAGTGATAGTAAACATACTATGATAGTGCTATTGACATTTTCAACCCAAACAATCCATACTTAGAAAGAAACCAAAACAAATAAGTTCAGAAATGAAGTTATGTGTAATGAGGTGAAACAACAGAGAGAAAAAATATAGAAAGGGAGGCTGAAGAAGGCATGAGAAGCCAAGAGACCAGCTGAAATCTATCAGTGATCAGAAAGCCATCCTAACCCTCGGCAGCGCAAATGAATATCATCTGGTCCAGTCCAAACTGAACCAGATGCACCTGAGTCATCCCTGAGTAAGAGGCCACCACAGGCCACTTCATGAAGCTCACAAACGAACGAGGCAGCATTTGATTTCCATACTCCTCAGCTAGGGAGTTCCTGACAAAACTGAGATGTGCAGAAACTGAACGCATTTCTATTTACTGCAGCTTTGCCATGAGGCTGAAAGATAATTGCATATTGTCATTTTAGCTATTCCTGCATCTTATTTTATGTACTTCATGGTTTTTGATTGCTTCAGTTTATCCTTTTTTTTTTTTTGGCTTAAATGCCTTTCAATCTCTATACAGACACATTGTGTGTGGTTTTTTTTCTTTTTTTTTTGCCAATATTAAAATCTTTGTATATTTTTGGAGCGCTGGTTATCTCTAAGGTACTTAAAGATGCTTTGATGCATGACACAGTTTGCCGTCTCAAAAAAAAAAGAGACGGCAAAAAAAGAGAACCTTGAAGATAAGGGTTTTATCTTCAACCCTTGTTGAAGATAAAACGTCAACAAGGGTACAATTTCAAGTCATGGTAAAATGTTTGTAGCAAACCTTGTTTTGTTTTGTTTTAGAACAAGCTTTATTCATCAGTTTTTTTCTTGTCCTTTCCTGCAAAACAACCTGCTGCTCACAGCAGGTGGGAACAAGCCCTCGCTGAGCGCCTCTCTTTCTGTTTCCGTCTCAGAAACTTCTGCTTCCCTCCTCGACGCTTCCTCTTTCAGACGTCAGCAGGTTGTAGAGAGACCCAAACATGTGTGTTCGTATCTCGTTTTCGTGTCAGTGTGCCTGCTGAGCGCTTCCTGCTCCCTGACAGCGCTTTGATAGGAATATCCTCCTACAGGGACAGACAAAAGTTGAGTCTGGCCTTCTCTCTCTCTCTCTCTCTCTCTTGTCTCCATGCTGACACGTCCTCAGAGTTTCCTGACACGCCTCACATTTCTGGCTCCTTAACGTGCCCCACCGACAGGAGCTGCCTGATGTGATAGCAGCTGAGAGACAGAAGTGAGGGACAGACAGAGGATAAAGAGTATGCCGGTGATGAAAATCGGTGGGGGTGGTGTTATGTTTGTAGCGTGGCGTTGGCAAGCAGCAGACAGTGAGACACACTCGGCATGCAGAAGGGGAGGAAATGAACAATGCAGGGGAAGTGATCAGTAATCTGCAAAGCTAGCTGTCAGCCTCTGTTGCAAACAGCCCGTCTGGATCTCATTATGGGTAAATTAATTTGGCACAGAGCCTCCGACCGAAATGTTCATGAGCAAATTGAGGAAGTAACTGAGCCTCTGTGTGATTACGGAAACAATGAAAAACAGTGAGAGGTAAGACTTGGCTCATGTTTTTTTTTTTGTCCTGTGATTTCCCTGAGTGGCACTGAAAACCGAGTTTGCTCTATTACATTTCTTTGCACTCATTACGAGACTTCCTCCCATGCGGCTTGGCTGCGACTGGAAAAGCAAGTTTCTGCTCAAATACTGTTGCAGTGTTGCAATTAACGCTTTGCCGCTCTTGTATTCTGTCAGACCGCTTAATTGTTGCAGCCAGAAATAAGAGTGGAGTGTATTTAAAAGTGTATTTATTTTTCAAGTTAGTGAGATGTTTGAAAGAAAACTTGTAGGTAAGACAATAAATCTCTCATTCTGGTTATTGATTGCTATGTTTAGTCTGTTTTTCCCCCCAATTGATGCACAACAACAACAAAAAAACAAAACAATGATTTCTCAGAAAACAGACAGAACTGCTAAGATTGGGCTGTCATGCTGGCACCATGCACTGTGTTCTGCTTCCAGCTAATCAGAACCGAGCCAGCTCCAACTGAACAGCGGCCAGATTTCGCCTGGATTTACATTTGTGAATCTGAAGGACAATAACATAAGAACCAAGAAATGTTCACAACTACACACATTTTGACAGACATTGGTAGCTCTTTTTCATTCAAAGACCCTGCTTGAATTTTGTTTATAGCCTTGATAGACGTACCTAAATCATTCAGCTGCTTATTGCTACTATTTAAAATTGCTTCTGTTTGTACTTATTCCTTTCCACATAGTTGCGTGAGACGTACTGGTTGTATCGTTTGGAGGCAACTGTGGCTCAGTGGGGGGAAAAATAGTTGCTTTTCAGTCCAAACTTTGGGGGGTTGGTTTCCAAGTGTTGCCTGTTGATATGCTGCTGAGCAAGGGCACTTATAAAACCCCACCTCGCCAATTATTCTGCGTATTATTGTACAAATGTGCACACATTTGTTAATTGTAATATTGGAGTTAGATTGGTTCACCTTCACTTGGACTAGACAGCTTGTGTTGCTGATCACTGGATTAAACCCAGTCTGATTTGTGATACTTTGACTAGTCTCTTTCACAATGCCAGTCATTCTCAAGTTAAGTGTTAACATGTCCAGTGCGTATCGTCCCTTTTACCAACTACACTCATCCTCAGTACTCCACAGCCTTCGTAACAGTTTGATGTCTGTAACCGGCTCTAGTCCTGTATCAGTGGAGGCCTAAAGACAGATGAATAATGAATAAATTATCTTTGGAAACAAGATTTGTTTTTGAGGCAGGGTTTGCATGAAAGCAGAAAACAAAACAAACAAAAAAAAAGATTAAAGGTGTCTATGCACGAAGAGAAAGACACAGTACAACAAAGACAAAAGATGTGGCAAAAAAATAAAGGAAACATGGGAGACACGGAAGGAAGTAATACAGTAAGTCACAGCAGACAGATGTGAAAACAACTAAACTGTATCAGAGTGTGAAGTGAGCATGAAGCAAAACCAACTGGGAAGTACAGACACTCAAAATAAAACAAGGAAGCACATTACCACAAGAGCAAGGGACTGTAAAACCGCGACACGTTTAACAAAACTATGCATAGAGCTGTTCATCCACAATGTCGCGTACATCAACAGAAAACTACAAAGGCTAAAGGAGAAGAAAACCACCAGACGGTGGCACAGATAGTTGAAACCACAATGCTAAACAGTGAGTTGGCAGATGAGAGCACCCATGGTGCCGATTTAAAACCAATTCATCCGTTGGAGCCAGTAAACCAGTGCTGTCCAGACTTTTCTCCATTTGGACCGAGATCACACATACCAAGTAAATTTTGCCAAGTTTAGTAAAGGGGGATGCCCATATTTGTGATCATAGTTATTCTAACATTAAAATCAATAAAGACATATTCTTAAATTGAGTGTACATCTGTAACAGCTGCCTTTTCTGGTACCATTATTCAACTACAGTCATGGAGTTTGCATAATCATCGCAAGGACCACAAATAGCTCCCGGGCTCAGGACATTGCTTCTGTAAACCCTTTCTTTGAACAATAGATAGGTAATAATTACTAATATGGACCATAAAAAGCAATTTTATTACAAAGGAACTAATACTGATATGACTAAAGCTTATCTGGAACAAGTAAACTCTGTTTCCACTGAAAACGTGGGTCTTGGTTCACTTGGAAGTGCTGGACAGAAGGAAAGCAAAGAGCCTTCTTGCACTTCCTGCCCCTGGTTGTGTTTGCATTGGCCTGAATGTTGCCTCAAAAGATGGCGGGGATCATCATATCAAAAATGTGGCAATCTGTATGTGAGCGCATTTCATTTGGAAAACAACAACGGGCAACATTGAGCTTCTGCTGTTCAGTGAGGAAGCTGAGGAGAAAAAAATATAATCAAATAATTAAAACAATGAGCTCAAGCAAAAACCAGCAGCAGACTACTAAAGAGAATGAGCAGTGTTGACAAGGGCTGACTTCAAGGGCTGGCCTGAAAGAAACCACAGGGTTCCAGAGATTTGGATGGAATTGGGCCATACAGGCTAATGCTATCATGATTTGCGGTTTTTGATGCGGTGAGGTACAGTAGATGCGGTTGGACCCAGGTTAAGGTGCAAATGATGGTTTTTAATGAACAAACAATTCACAAAATCCAGGCAGCACAGGTGAGCAGCGGCAAAGCTCTGAGTCTGGTAGCAACTGGTAAATAATTACAAGAACTGAAGTAAGACTACTTACTGTAAGTGATAGACGAGGACCCGACAGGGAACAAGAGACACAGGTGGGTATAACACAGGAAGGTAATCAGGGGAAACAAGAGACAGCTGGGAACAATCAAGAGGCAGACGGGACAACACAAAAGCTAAATAAACACACAGAAAACCCAAATCCTCAAAAACGCACCTACGTCGAACCCTCGTTTGAACCCATTCCAGGCCCTGCAGTGCAAAAAAACCTAAACAGACTATCTGGTGAAGCAAAGAGAAAGTAAACCAGAGGGAGGAACTGGATAGTGATTAACAGATATGTCATCTGAAAAGTTATAAATACTTGCAATACCTCACTCTGCATGAAAATAAGCACAGCAACATAGTGTCTTATTCTTCACTGTCTTTCTTTGAAATGCTGCCTCGCCTCTTGTGACAGCACTACAAGTTTACATCACTGATACATGCAGATCTTTACCTGTAAACCCACTACGGTCTAGAACAATGGTTCCCAACCTTGGAAACCCCCTGAGTTCTACATGTTTTAGATGTGTCTCTGTTTCAGCACTCCTGATTCAAATGACTGCAAAACTTGTTCAAGGACTCAAGGATATTATATTGTCGCACCACCTTGATAATTTGCGGTACAAAGTTTGTACTCAGGTCCCAGATCAAGAAATCCAGACATACACACACACACAAAATAAATAATTAAATAAAAAAAAAATAAACTAATGAACAATAAAGTAATTTAAGTGATATATTTATATATATGGTTATGTGTGTAAATAATCTATGAGGTGAAGCTGCATTTGGTGCAGCCCGAGTTCAGGAGTCTGACGGCTGAAGGGAAGAAACTGTTCCTCAGCCTGGTGGTCTTGATCTGGATGCTCCTCAGCCTCCTGCCTGAGGGGAGCGGCTGGAACAGTTTATGTGCAGGATGGGTGGAGTCCTTCATGATGAGGAGTGCCCTCCTCCTGCATCGTGCTCTGTAGAGGTCCGAGGTGGAGGCAAGGCTGCTCCCCACAATCTTCTGTGCAGCTTGAAGACTGCATCCTCTGCAGAGCCGTCCTCTCAGCAGCAGTGAAGCTGCTGTGCCACACGGTAATGCAGGTGCAGAGAACGCTCTCCACCACACAGCGATAGAAGCTCCTGAGGAAGTAGAGATGCTGGTGGGCCTTTCTGACCATACGGGAGGTGTTGGTACTCCAGGTGAGGTCATTGGATATGTACACACCCAGGTACCAGTAGCTGGAGACCACCTCCACAGCTGCTAATCGGATGTACAGGGACTGAAGAGGATCCTTGTCCCTTCTAAAATCCACCACCATCTCCTTGGTCTTCTTCACATTGACGCAGAGGTTATTTTCTCTACACCAGCTGTTCCACCTCCTCTCTGTATTTGGACTCATCACTGTTCATGATGCGTCCCATCTGCAAACTTTACTATATGACAGCTGGGGTGCCTTGCTGAGCAGTCAAACGTCATAAGAGTGAAGAGGAGGGGGCTCAGCACGCACTCCTGCGGCGAGCCAGGGCTGAGGGTGATGGAGGAGGAGACGGTGTTGTGGATCCTGACATGATTCTGCATGCCACCTAGAGTTGCTGAAGCCACTCTTTGTGTGACAGTAAAGAGGCACCTAAAACATACAGGACTGGCGGTGGGGGCTTGAGAACCGAGGCTGGGAACCACTGGTCTAGAAGACTCTTGAATTGACTTGCAGAAATGAGTGTTCCTGGGAAAGGGGATCACCAGAGTTCAGGCATTATTCAGTTTTAGCTTGCAGACATTTATGGGAAATGTTAAACGAGTCTGCATTATGTGGATTAGTTAAGGAGGATCTCCTATTTTTTTTTTTAAACAACCATGGATAAGCAAGGAAAGCCATTAAGCACATTAATCCAATACGACCCTGCACACAAGGACAGAGCAGATCCTCATTCAACCTCACCTTTCCTTGCATGCAGCCTCTTCCATATCTACCTACAGCAGGCACTTGGATTATATTTTTTCCCCTAAACAAGAAAGAACTATGATTTTACGAATGATGCTGAGACTTGATTATGATTTATGTCTGTCTAGTCTCATCTGATTCTGATGAATGGAAACCATTAACAGGACTCATCTTGATTTATGAGCCCTATCCCAGTGCTGTGATGAATGCGTGTTTGTGAGCATGTGGTGAGCATTCATAAGATGTAGTAGTGTGAAGCAAACAGGAGCAAATAGCACATGAAAGGAAGAGGGGTGAAGTAGAAAGGAAAAAAAAACATGCCCATGTAGTAAACAGCGAGTACAGCGTGCAGACAGGAAGCGAGAGAAAGAGACAGAGAGAGAGAGAGAGGAGGGAGGGACCGCGCGGAGGGAGACGGAGCTTGCCGTCTGGCAAAACAGCATCCTTCCCTCCTTCTCCGCTCCTCCCCTCGGTCCTCTCGGCATCTCTCCCACGCTCCCGCTCCCCCAGATCCTCCCGGGGAACGCAAACACCGCTCGGCTCGGTTTCTCCGTGTGAGCCAGCCACTCGACTCGGTACTTTTCCGCGTGTTTGTCCACCTGCGGCGGCGGAGGTGGGCGCGCGCGGAGTCCTCTGACCCTCTGTCGCCCACTCGCCTTCTCCAGAGGAGAGGGGGGGGGGGGATATGGATGGACTGCGCTTGCCTCCACTCATAGAAGAGGCTCTGGACTCCACAGGTCGGTGCTGCTGCTCGTTTAGTCAGCGTTTTTTGCTGTTCGCAGCTCACGTAGGTTCAGGAGAAAGGAGAGGGGGAAAGAAAAGGTAGCGGCTTGATGTTTATCTCAGCTGAGGAAGTGTTTCTAGCTACTACAGGGGTTGTTGAGAGGAGCTGGGGAGAGGTGATAGCGCGCGAGGAGACAGGGAGATGATTGTTTTCATTATGAGTGGGCACCGTGGGGTCAGCTACGGGCATATGCTCACTTTTGATGGAGACTGTGAGGTGAGACATGGCTGCCAGCCAATAGTATAATGTAGGCCCAGTGTTGGCTCTGTTACATGAGTAGCATATGTTATTGTCAGGGTTGAGAATTGTCTTTTTTTCCCCTCCTCTGCAAGGTCGTGCTGAACAGCTGCAGCTTTATTCCATGAAGCGTTGTTACATTAAACACAGAGCATTCTTGTTTTCTAAATCAGTGATTTTTACTGAGAAAAATCTCTGGAATGTTTTCTGTGTATGCAGGCGTGTGTGTGTGTGTGTGTGTGTGTGTGTGTGTGTGTGTGTCCAAACAAAGAAGAATCTTGTTTTGCATGTTTTGAATGGTTGTGCAGACAGGGCGGCCCTGTGAGGAACTCTGCTTTGAGGATGTTTATCAGTGTAGAGAGAAAGCCAGGTCCAGAGGCCTGCCGGTCCGCCTGCGTCCAGGCTTCCTGTCAAGCCGTGCCCTTAAACTGAACTTTAGAGGGCCGCCTCTGTATGTGAACTGGGTGAGGCCTAAATCATTCGCACACTGCCTCGTAAAGGGTTTCAACTTTTTCACATTTTGTCAAAAACATCAGTCTACGGTACTTTGTGGGATTTCATCCAAATGTTTGCTTGTGAATCAAAAGTCTGATAAGTGTGAGCATTTATTTTTACTCAGCCCTGCTCGGTCAACACTTTGTAGACTCATCGTTTGGGGTCTGTCTGGTGGGATTTTTTTTTGCATATTCATCTTACCAAAATAGTTTGGACTTTGTCAAATTTGATTACCAGCGTCTCTGAAGATCAATTTTCACATCTGGAAATGGATTCCTTATCACAATTGGATCTTAACTTTGACTGGACCAGTCTAAAGCATAGATTTGCATCTACTTTTCACAAGTTTCTATTTCCCTGTTGAATGAATGCTTCCCCACAGAATGATGCAGCCACTACCAAGCCTTACCAGTGGGATGAAGTGTTCAGGTTGATGTACTTCGCTAGCTAGTTTCAGATAATGAGTTGAAGGGTGCTTCTTTAGATATTCCAAGCTCGACTCAATAAATGTTCTTTCTAGTGAACACTTTTTGTTCACAAGTTCTCTCCAACAAATCCTCTGAGGCCAGAATCAGTTGTATTGAGATTCATTTACACACAAAGGGTCACTGATAACTTGTCAACGTCTGAAAGCAACTGATTTTATTTAAGGGCACTCGAGTTAAATGGTGCAGGATACAAATGGATGCCTGATTTTCATATTTTTATTTGTAAAAATATCTCAAACCACAAACTACTTTTTAAAAAAAATCACATTACATCCCAATAAAATACGTTGAAATTTGTTTGTGACAAACATGTTTTTTAAAACAATTAATTAAAATCACTGTACAAGTGTCATAATTTTCTGCAGCTGTATGATTCCATATGTATATAATCACTATTTATAATTAGTAAACCAGCGTTACTAGTTCTAGTCACATTTTGAAAGTTTTTCAGTGTTCACTTGAAACACTGTTCACAGTCAGTAAAGAAGACACACTTTATGTTTTTTGAAATAAAATACTGATTTGCCAGCTGTAAAAAGCTGTAGGTTAAAGAGTAAAAACCCACTTGGTTTTTCTTTCAGGCTCCCTATGCAATGCTGAGCCTGGCATTAGAGAAATGTCTTCCAGATTTAACGAATGAAGGATCTGCAGCTACAATCACTTATTAAACCAGTTTCTGGTTAACCAGGGAGCATTTTACCTTCCTAAACCAACAAACAAACAAATCCCGGAGCATTTTAAGCATCTGAAACTCACAAAATAGACTTACTGAATCATTTGTATGTACTCGCTAATGCTGCTTAATGCACTGCTGAAGGCTGTGTATTGACCGTCATAACACATGGATGCTGTCTCAGGAGAAAACTCTTCCTCCCTAACAAGCTTGTTCCTGTTGTGGTAACTCCAGGGACCTCTTTCCTTTCATCATAGCCCGAGGCCCGCTGTTAACGCGGGAAATTCAGCGTGCAGTGATGGCAAGTGTGTGTTCTTCAGTAATAACCGTCCTCACTATAATAACACTCAAGCGAGCGTAAAGTGGACAGAGTGATGGCTGACATTAGCTCATGTTCAGAATTACACAGAGTTGCGAGTCTAAATGTCTTAATACGCCTTTACTCCGACTGAGGTCATTTCTAGCCAGACATCAGTCATCAATCTGGCATGTGAAAAGAGATTTTTTTGTTTTTCTGTCATGCTTGGAAAGATTATTTAATCACTGTGGGGGGGAAAATGCTCCTCAATCCACAAGAACAAAAAGGAAGACCAAAGTCTTACACAAACACATGCTGTCACTAATCAATAAACATCATCAGACGTGCGGTTGACATTTGCAGCTGTCTAAAGACATTCTCCTCTGCTGGTCCTCCCACTTGCTCGAGCCGCCAAGCGTTCCTCTCAATTCGTTCTCACTCGATTCCTGATTCCCCCTCTGTTACCGCTGCCATCCTCTGCTCTCTCCAGCGCCCACACACGCCGACACACATGGACGCCCGCGCACTCACGCACAAACCCTTTTGCACCTGACAGTGTCCTCGGCCCACGCAGCTCCTCTCCAGCATTGGTGCAACAAAAAAAAAATTTCCCTCGTCAGCAGTGAAACTTTCCAAAGGCGCACAAACAGGAATCCTCTAAGGCTCTCTGGAAGTCATAAACAGCACAGTGTGCCGCCTTAGGGAAACTTTGAAAGCTCTGAGAAACACACCAAGAGAAAATAAAAAGTGCATGCTTTTCCATCCCTCTGGTATTTTTAAGCTGATCTGTCGTGACCTCCTTAGAAATACGCTGGGGGGAAATAAGTATTGAATGCGTTTTTCTCATTTGGTTATGTGTAATTAAAGTTGTTGACTTGAAATTCACGCCAGCTGTTGTTAATAACATTAGTAATCCACAAATAGAAAAAAAACTGCAATTGGATGTTGATTTAAGATATGTGTAATAAAGTGCAATGGCCAGGGAATATGTATTGAACGATCCTACTGTAATTAATCAAGTATGCAGCAGACAAACCTTTGTCATATTGTATCTCGTTTCCATTGTCATGTATTGTGGTTTTTATCCAACAAAGGCTGTCTGCACCTTTTCTAAACAATCCAATCTTTTGTTTCTTCTATATAATCTGAATTAGATCCTAGTTGAGTCATGACTCGGTTCATTTTATTTCTCTAGAATCGAGAATTTAGAGAGTTTTTCAGAGAGCTTTCAGCCGTCTCTCTTTCTGAAAAACTCACTCCTGTTGTATTTTTAGAGTCTTGGCAAAAATTCCTCCAATCAGTTAGACGGCCCAAGACCGTAATGTTCCCAGATCCAAACTTTACTGATCCGGTGATGTTTTGGGAAGTTTCTGTGCAATGCCATTCCTCTTACAGGCGTATTGTGAGCTAAATCTAAAGACATCTACAGAGTTCAGTGTTTATCTCAATTAACCCAATTCCTTTGGCTTCACTGACCTGTTCAAAGCTTCTGAAGTAAAATTTAAAATGGATTCAACTTGCTTTTACTTCAGCAGTATTACGCAGCGAGAGGCGGCTAAGATTGAGTAGAATCCTTTTTGTTTTCATTGGAAAAAAAGAAATCGTTCTGTGAGTGGTGTTCGGCTGTTGAACAATTCCCTCTGACTATTTTAGACTCCTCCATTGAATATATTGCAAGGAGCAAAAGATTATGCTCCGTTTGAGGGGAAATTATGCTCTTCCCAATCCTACTTTATGGCCCCAGTGCTGCCAACTTGAACTTTTGATATGCTTCTGTTGGCAGTGCCATCAGTATATTTTGCAAGCAATAATGTTCCAAAGGTTTAGAGAGGGTTCCATGCTTTTTACTTGTCATGGACGGCTTGAAATGAGAAACATTTTATAGGCCATCAATTAGGACTACACCAGCCAATGTTAATGTGCAGCAGTAAGAAGCAACATTGCCCTCTAAATACGGACAGATTTCAGCAATTTTCTTTTGTCTCGCTCTTAAATTTCGGTATCTGTTGCTTGTATGCACATAACTTAATTGATAAACTTATTTGCTTTGATTTCTTTGCATGTGTTGACGAATTGGGCTGTTACTGACAGAGTGGATTTAACACGAGAAATGTTTCCATTCGAAACATACTTCCTGGGGAAAAATGTTGACATACTTATTTCGCGCACATGTAAGTGCTCCATTTAAAAAATGATTTCAAAGCACTCTGCAAAAATAAGTGGGCCATATGTTGTTTTGTCGCTGCTTTGTTCCATAATGGGAGAACTCTTGAAGCTCTCCAGTGAGTTGAGAAAGTTCGGGAACTCGTGCGGCTCCTTTCTGCTGACTTCATATTTTCCAGCCTCTCGGGGGGGGGGGGGGGGGGGGGGGGGGGAGTGGCTGGCATTGTAGCGCCATCATTAGTGTGCCCCTCCTCACCATTAGTCTTTTTATTTTTCCGAAATTTTGCAGCTTCGCTATGACTTTGTGTTGCTCTCTTTCAGTTTGTGCGACCGAAGCGATGTCAAACCTCGCAAAGAGATGGCTTTCAGGTGGGATTTGCTGATATGTGATCAAAGGGATTATTGCTGCATCACTTATTTTTCATGCCTTGTTCTTTCCTGCTGTTCGTCCCTCCTAATGGATTACCGCACGGATGCGCAAAGTCCTCCAAACACACAATCCCTGCAGAAATCACCCATCCAGACTCGCACAATTTTTCTGCATGCTCATTTAATGAGGCCAAATTGTGACACATTCCGCAACATCTTTCTCTTCCATTGACCCACTTTCCCTTTATTTCTTTTGGAAAGTGAAAACACGGACTTTTTTATTATTAGTTACTTAACTCACACAATGAGCTAAATGAATGCGTCTGGCGTTTCTAGTCGCCCTTATTGCTGTTGCTACTCGGTCTACCCAGAGTTGTCCGACTCCAAGCACACTAAAGAGAAAAAGACAATCTCACATTAACCCCACAGGACCTCCATCTCTGCTTTTAGCTGGTCACTAAACACAAGAGTCAGCAAATCTCCTGCACTGTCGACCCTGGTGAACAGACTCCTGATAAGATCTCTCAGGATAGGCGGTTTAAACATAAAAGAAAAGAAAAGGAAGCAGAAATGACAGACAGGTTTCCATGGTACAGCAACCTGTGAACGAAAACCCAACTGAATTACCATGGAGACGATCCATATGTTTCAGCGCCGGTCCACAGGGGTCGCGGTGGGGATGAACCTGAGCACATGGCTGCTCCTGATTACAGCTTAACGGCAAGGAGGGAGCGGCATGTGGAGCTTCGATTGAAGTGAGAGCTCCTTATCCTTGCATGTTTCTTATTGTCTTCGCTTGTCGCTCCCATTCACTTACTTGCAATTCCCTGTCCCCCCCACACCACTCCACCCCCTCAGCTCTGTATTATGGGGCAGGGCAGGGGAAAAGCTACGACGTCAGAAAGAGCAAGGGCTGCTTTCAGAGCTGGAGGGGGTCGGTGTGCATTATGCATGACCTCCTACACACACACATGCTGAAGATATGGCTGTCTTGCTGCCCATAAGATGCACTAATAATCCGAAATATAAAGCAAGTGATGAAGCACCTTGTAAAAAAAAAAATCACACTAATGAAACTCTGTTTTTTTTGTCATGTTGCTGTTATTACAGCAACATGCGGTTCTAGAAAGTAGAACAAGGCCAGTGGGAGGTTCAATACAAATGCAAGCCAAATGTTTTTGTTTGTTTGTTTGTTTGTTTTTTCAGAAAATTTGTAAAAACCTTTGAAAATCTGGTATCATTTCCCTTCCATTTAACATTGAAGCAATTTTGTGTTGGGTCTATCACAGTCAATTGCTCTGAAGAAACATTAAGGGTTGTTGTTGCAGCCTGGATAAATGTGAAAAGGTTTAAAGGTGATACAACAATTTCAAATGCATTGTTAGTGCTTTAAAAAGGCTTTAAAATCTTTCGTTCTGGTGCTCACAGGCATGCTGCTGCAATAGCACCTCCCTCTCCCCCAAACCCCCAGCAGGAAAGCAGTGGGGTCTCCAAAACTGCTAAGGAATGTCTTTAATAATACCAAGTAACCGGCATGTGTATGTTCGGCCTCCAAGCTTCCAACATACCGATCCAATAGTATCTCTGGAAGGCAAATGAGGTTTGTAAAGACCCCAAACCACAATGCTTGGTAAGCACCTTCTTCTAACATGTCCCCTAGCAGAAATCCAGTGTTAGGCCATAATTTTAGGTCTAACAATACCCAATATGCATTGTGTAAGTTTGTTAGACATGAAGTTATCTCTTTTATTCAACATGTGCCTTAATTTCTGGATATTCGCAGAAATAGGAAGGCTACAGCGCATACAGAAGCTATTGCAAACAGCGTATTCACAGATTTAGATACATATGTGGCACACACACACACACACACACCACTGACACCAACACTTGTCTAATCATATTTTTATGCTTCAGCACAAGGTGCCATCACACAGCACCTGTGAAAAGCTGCATTTCCAGTTTTCAGCCTGCTGTTGTTGCTTTTTGCAGCCAACTGTTGCTCTCACAACAGCAACATCAGACTTTATTTAGTCTGGGAAATTGCTAAGGTGCACGCTGGCATTCAAAAAATAGTTTTGCACCCTGCTTCGGATCATATTATACCTGGCTCCGAGATGCGAAATGATGAGCTTGGATGGAGGCTGTCAGAAGAAGTTAGGGTGAAATGACAGCTCCTCACTTCTGAGTTTCTCCTTCTGCAAATTTCCATCCATATTTAATACATAATCTGCTGTAGCCTTACAAGCGCCCGGCTCACGTTGGTTTCCACTGGGGACGTGTTCACTCTACCTTGCAAATGGTATCGCCACATTTTGTAGCGTTACAATCATAAAACTGGTAAATGTTATGTAAACCATTAATACAAAATAGTGTACAAGTATGAAAGAAAAAAGATGTGGTTTTCAATTAGTTTTTTCAAAGCAAACCTCAAATCTATGACTTTCCTTAATATTCATCCCCCTTTACTGATACGATTAGCTGTGCCTTTCACTTAACTTTTCAAATGAGAAGCTAGAAGAAAGGCATTGTTTGTTAAAGTTGAGCTGTCTGGCTTATTTTTAGCAGAAAAATACCAGCCTGAGGACATACCAAACCATAATGGTGGCTGCATCATGATGATGGAATGCATTTAATCAAGCACGATAGCAAAACTGGTTGAAGTTGAAGGGAAGATCAATGAATCAGTTTGTGGTAGAATAAGACTTCAGGGCCATTATCTTGCTATGAAGGTGAACCTCCTCCTCCTAGCTTAACTTGTAACTAGCTCCCCTTTGAAAGCTAAACCACGCCTCTGGCAAATTTAGAAAAATTCAAGCAAAGTGGCCGGAGCTAAGAGAGACAGAAGCGGAGGGAGTGAGCGGGGCTCTGATGAAGAGGAAAGAAGCACTGTTGTCAGCTTATCCACTTTGTGGCTGTATTTATCGATTTTTCAGTCCATTCTAGCAACTTTTTTTTGTCCAAAACAACTTGTGATAAATCTAGCAACTCTGTTTCTGTGTTGTTGGAGGCTTTCATAGCTGCAGGCAGCCTGTCTGTCCTGAGCTAGCAGTGATAGCGGCCGTTAGCTTCTCCTGCTTCCTCAGCACTACAGCCAGTCTCACACAGTCATCTGTTCAACACCATACCCTCACCAGTAGTCAGAGCAGAGGGGACCCATTCCAGTAAGTGTTCAAATTTCAAATAAATCACACATTTGTTTTACACCCTGAAATGATGAAGTCTTACCAAGCCATACTGCTTACCAGAGAGGGAAGTAGTGAGACGGTTTTAGGCAAAATGCAAAACTGAAAGAATTTCACAAAAATGTCTAAATTTGCATGAAAACATGAAAATAGAAATGTCCAAATGACCTATTTAGACAGTTTACCAGCAAAAAAACAAATAAAAAAAGAGATGATTTGGAGTGAGTTCCACTTTAATCTATATTGATTTTCTTTTACAGAGAATAAATCATAATAATTTTTAATAATAATTTGAAGGTAGTTGCTTACAATATTTTTAATTTAGCAGTTTAGATTATTAAATCAACACATCACTTGTATCAGATGTTCATCAAAAACTATGTATTTATTATTTTGTATGAAAATACTAATAATGGTGGGAGATACTCCTAGGTCCATCAGCCAGAGGTCTTCTCTGTGGAGGCCTCATATTTGTAGGCTTTATGGGATTTTTCTAGTTGGAAAAGTGGTGAATTGTGGCACTTTTGTCTTGCCATACTCTTCCTTTTTTTTTCTATTCAAAAGCAAAACTTCTGATTTAACTAGAGTAAGATAATTGTTCATTGGCAATGCATGTGATGTGTGTTAAAGACCCAAAGGACACCCTTTCATTAAAACTTCCCTTTGTGAAATACGATTTATGCACTGCTTTGTTCAGATAAAGTGACCGTATAAAAACGTTTGGGGTTTTAACGAGACTTAAAAAGTTGGAGTGTGTGAATACTTTTACGGGGCAATGTAAAAGTATTGCCTTGTAAAAGACTGCCAGGTCGTCAGTCTTGTGATTTCTTCACGGAGGAGCTTGGTCACATTTGGATTCAACACCTCGGACCATTTGTCAAGTTTCTTGAGGGAGTTTATTGCTCAGAGAACAAGAGTTCTCGCCAAATTGAGTCTGTAAAAATGCGTAAATTCATTCCATCTTAAATTTATGGGTGTTTCCTGTCAGAACAGTTGTTTTATTTATCGTGAGCATGACAGCCGCAGAATTGCTCCTTCCTCTCTGAACAGCTTGTCTGCATGCGTCGCATCCCTCCCTCTCACTGCACGCCTTTGTTTGCCAAATTTTCACTTTTCTATTCAAATTTGCAAAGTGCAAATTCCATTACGTTAGCCGCTCCGGCACTGAGCGCCCAATCAGAGGCGAAACAAAGAGGCCGTGTTGCCTCATTAATGTGCAAATTCAATTTCAGACAGGTATTTTGAGATGCCCACAGAAAGCTCTTGACCTGCATGTGTTCCCTCTTTTCTAAAGCGACAGATTGTTTGTTCCAACGTGGTGAATGTGTTCTGCTGCAATGCGATTAGGAGGGAATGTGCCTCACACAGATAAAGCTATCCCTCCGCCTGGAGCTGCTGAGATGACTGCGCTGTCCATCGCATGCGTGCTGCGCCCCCGTGTCTAACGCGATCGCAGCGTGACCGAGGACCAGCGGCGCCGGTATCGCAGGTGTGACCGCAGCCGATTTGACTTTAGCTCTCAAGGTGAGGCGAGGTCTTCAGACAGTGAAAGGAACGTTGACGTGTTTGCAATTTCCGGCAAAGGTTTTCAGCCCCCTTGAATTTTTTTCACATTTTGTAAAGCTGCAACCACAAATATTACTGTGTGTTATTGGTATCTTATATGATAAACCAACACAAAGTGGTGCCTGTTTGTGAAGTACAAGGACAATAATAAAAACATGTAAACAAGGGAGTCTTTCACTGGGATTGCAGATCCGAGACTTTTATCAAACACTACCATTTTTGCCTTTTCCGCTTTGCAACAACAGCTCAAGTTCAGTCACATTAAATGGGGAACATGTACGTGAATGGTAATCATGAATATGCTCTAAATTGGATGTAGGTCTGGACTTTGACTGGGCCATTTTATTGCAGCTGTGGCTGGTCATTTTCCTGCTGGAAGGTGAAACACCACTTGAGTCTTTTACAGCCTATAACAGGTTTTCTTCCAGGATTGTATTTGGTTCCATCTATCTTCACATTAGTTTCCCTGTTGCTGCTGATGAAGAGAATCCCCAAATCATGAAATTTCCAACTTCATCCTAGAGTGAGGCACAGGGTTAGGTTTCTCTTATACATAGTATTTCTCATCTAATGTAAACTTTTTGGTTTTATCTGACTAGAGACCCTTTTTCTGCTTGTTTGCTCAGTTATTTGTGGCGAGCTTTAATTGGGACTTTGTCTCTCTTTCTTTCAACAATGGCTTTTCTCTCATCCATCTTCCATAATGTTGGCTGTAACAGTGGTAGGAATTTGTCTTGTAACCGGTGGGTTGTCGTTAAACCCCAACTCCATCTATCTAGTCATTGTGTCGTTGGGTAAGACACTTCACCCACCTTTCCTGTTGGTGGTGGTCAGAGAGTCCAGTGACACTAGGGCAACTATAGCTATGATGTAACTTACCACCATCAGCGTGTGAATGTATGTGGGAATGACTGAAAGCAGTGTGAGGTGCTTCGGGGTCTTCTGGACCAATTATCATTCACCAAAAGTTCAAGTATCAAGAGATTCTCACAGCTCGGCTGTGGATCTGTGAAACTCCTTCAGATTCACCATGGGACTTCTCTTGTTCTCTTATTTTTGCCTTTCCTTCACCAGCTTGTAAGCTTAGGTGGACAGTCATGTCTTGGTAGGTGTGTCACTCTGTTTCCATTTTTCAGATAATGTATTCAACTAGGGCTATTGTAATAGAATACTTTAGTAATCCAGTAATCTATCGATTATTTTTACGATTAATTGAGTAATCTTTCTCTCTCTCTCTTTCTGAGGAAGATACATTTTCTTTGAGGAATTTTAATAATCGAGGTACTCAAATCATTCGAGGAATCCTTACAGCCCTACATTGAACAGTGATCTGGAAGACGTTCAGAGATTGACGTGTTGATTCGTAGCCTCTCAATTTCTCTGCAGCTTCCTCCCTGCTCCTTGGCCTCTATGATGCTTTTTGCTCCTTAATGTTCTCTAACAAATGTCCAAAGCCTTCACAAAATACATGGGTTTATGCAGAGATCAAAATACACAAATTCAACTACTGAAATACAATGCACAAAAGTTAAGATGCCATGCTGTTCAGAAGCAGTTGCAAAGAGAAATAAAAATTAAGCAGCTTTGCTCTGAACAATGTTTACTTAAGGAGTGGAGCTGATTCCAGCAGAGAGAAGCTTAATTTGCCCATATTGTTTGGGCACGGCCAGATCTAAAATACCCTTCAGGCTTGTACTCTGAACATAATGATTTATTGTAGTCAGAGGATTCAGAAACTCATTACAGGACCTGCTGGGTGCCAATGAGCAAAATAAAAATAGAAGTCACGAGGTTCAGTTATTCCGTGTGAATTAATTTGTTAAAAGACGTTATTCTGTTTGAGAAGCACCAATAAATCACTGTTTGGGTTCATCACCGTTGAAAAGTTTGGAGAGTTCTCAATTTCAGAACAAAAATTACTCCTAGTTCAACAAAAAGGGAGCATCCTGGATTATATGAATAAGCAAAATTTTCACAAATCAGGACATCCTTGATTTTGTCATTGACCTTTTGATAAAAATTTAAATCATTTTATGAATCTTATATTCCTAAGTCCTATTTGAATGTAATATTCTTTAATAGATTTAGTTTTTGAGATGTTCAAAAAGAATATAAAATTCTTAATCCAGGTCTCAGTCAACAGTGAGCACAGCCAGATTTATCCATGCCGAAAGTCTTCTCTCTTCCACCTTAACCTTTTAAGGTCGACGCCCGCCCTGTGGCGGGCATGACGTCATGTTTCTGTGTGTGTTTTTTGCTCCAATGTGATAATAAATTTTGTCAAAATGAAACAAACACTGTAAAATCACAAAGTTTAGGATGTTCTGAAAATAATGATACCAAACAAGGTAAGGTAAATACTTTTTATGGTGAAAATATAAGGGTAAATTCAAAATTAGACCAAAACGGCCATTTAGACCCAAGACTCCAAAGGGTTAAAATTGTTTCATTGTTTTCATTTTATGAAATGTATGAGAGTTAGTCATAGCACGAGCTTAAACCAATTTGCTTGAGCACTCTTCCAACAAATCTTGCGATGTCACAAGTCTTAAAATGCCACACTAGTCACACTTAATAGCTGCAAGACGGATGCCCTCTCTGAGTCATTAGAGGGGGGAAAGTAGTTGAAAATCTTTATGACTGACACTTCAGTGGAGGAAACCTGAGTGAGAGCTGTGGGGGACGGAAACTCTCTGAAAGATATGAACTTTCTCCATTGTAACATTTATGAAGTAGAGAATTTGCAACCTGTAGTCGCTTTGTGTTGAAGGTGACTTATTATCAGCTAGGCTGTGACAATCGCTGTGTTTTTTTAAATGGTGTTGCAAAAGTGCCTGAAGTGAGGAATAGAAGGGAGCCATTAAATGTGTGCAGCACAGTCGGTAACAGCTCTATTTAAGGAGCTTCAAATAATACACAGCAAACGATGTTGCACCATGGGTGTGGTTGTGCTGTTGGAGAAAGGTGTTATGGAGTTGCAAGATGTTTGACGTGATTTTTTTTAACATTCTAATCAAACTAACAGACTACAATAACTTAGCTGTTCTAAAGAAATGCATGCAGAATGGGTACAAAACTAAAGGGATTCCTTAAGTGGCTGACATGGTTGAAGAGGCAAAAACTCGTCCATTAGAGGAATTCGGGAGAGGCTGTGGAGAGAGGTTGTTGGTTGACCTCAAACTTCGTGTCCTCCATGGAGAAGGTGGAGCCTGATGACTTGGGAGAAGGTAATTCCATTATTATGGGGTATCTGGGTAGTTATTGAAGACTATCCAATTCTTATATCTCTAAAGGAAGAGATGTGTCCGCATTCTTGGCACAAAAAACGCCTGTACTGGTGTAGGTTGGACTCTTGTCACCGGTACTGCTTGAGGTGTTCATAAATAGGATCTCAATACATAATAATTGAGAGGAGGATGCCTGGTTTGGGAACCGCAGGATCTCATCCTTGGTTTTCACAGCTGAGTGTGAAGCAGCTTGAATGAGAACATGGTTCTCAGCAGGAAAAAGGTGGACTACTCCCTCTGCTTCCAATGGAGGAGTTTAAGTACCTTGATGTCACGACTGATGGCAGGATTGAACGACGATGGGTGGAGAGATTGTGGCATCGTCTGAAGTAATGCAGATGCTGCTCTGGTGAGTTGTAGTAAAGAAAGAACTGAGCCAAGAAGTAAAGCTTTCGATTTTGCCGGCCTGTTCATATACTGACCTTGGGTCATGAGATATGTATCGTATCATGTCATGAGATATGTAAACAAGATATTGAACAGAAGGGGCTGAAATTAGCTTCCTCAGTAGGATGTCCACATGCAGACAGGGTAAACAGCTTCACCATCTGAGGGGGCCTTTGCTTTCCTGTATCGAAAGGAGTCAGCCACCAGAGATGCTTTGGTATCTGATTTGGATGCCTCCTGGGCATCTCTCTTTGGAGAAATTACTGTAATGTCCCACTGGGAGGAGACCTATGTATCTCATAGGTCCCTATATACTCCCTGTGGGATACATATGGAGGAGACAACGTGTTGGGATGCCCCAGAATGAGCTGGAGGATGTTGCCAAGGAGAGGGATGTCTAGGTTGTCTGGATTAATGAATGGATGGATGGATGGTTGGATGGGTGGATGGGTGGATGGATAGATAGCCATAAAAACGAGCTTGAATGAGGCTGCATTACTCCCAGAAACAGCAGGGACTATTTGAAAGAACGAATCCTTCTTCTAATCATACATCCTAGAGAATCTGAGTGATATTCAGTGAGAAGTGTTCAGTCTCTTGATGGCCATTATCTGCTGCTGGCTATACAAGCAGCTAACCCTCCCTCCCTGCTAATGTGCTCCGGCTTTTTATGACTAACTCATTACGCCAGCATCAAAGTTTAATGACAAAATAGCCCTGTGTTCACGAAACCTCTCACTTTCCCCTCAGAGGCTGCCTTCTTTGAATTAACAATATTATGAAAAAAGAGAAATTGGGTCTCATGAGTATAAAGCATGTACAGGTTTTGCAAGTGCATAATAGTCATGCAAATTCAGTTCCTTGCAAATGTATTCACACTCCTTTAGTTCTTTTTTTCATTTTGCAATTACCAGTATTTCTATTAAAGCCTTCTGACTTGATGCTTTGCAGAACCTTTCACCGCGATAACACTTGCAAATCTTATGAGGCATGTTTCTTCTAGTTTTGTACATTTAGAAGCTGAAAATGTTCTTGTTCTTTTCCAAAATATCTCAAGCTTAGTCAGCATGGATGAAGAGTATCTTTAAGAAATGAGCTTTCAGCTCTTGCCACAGATTCTCAATGTGGTAGGTCTGGCCAATATTTTGCTGCACTTATGAAACTGTTAACAAATCTGAGTTGAGTTTCTTGTGATTTTGGGTCAGTAGGCATTTGCATCTTGGAGTTCAAGGATAGATCCATTATGAACCTTAAGATGGAAACTGATACCTCAGCGGCTGCCACCAAGTCTTTGTGGATAATTTTCTTGACTTATATTTGTAACTTACAGTGTAACAAACATCTTAACCAGTTTTTGAGGTTTTCTATCTCAATGACACTTGCCACAACTAATAACATCCTGCATTGTGCCTGATACCAAACCTTGCAATGTTTTTTTTTTTTCACTTTTGTAAAGAATTATTGTCAGAGGGCTGAATAATTTAGAGACTTTAGTAGTAATGGAAACCCGTTTTTTTGTGGTTGAATTTGAAGCAACTTCTTTTGATTTTAGTTCTACATTATTTTAACTGTTTGTGTACTGTGTACTTATTGCAAATGCCAAATTTGGAAAATAAATCTGATTTTCAGTAGAGTTTAGTAAACTTCACTTGCTACGGTAGCTATGTCTGACCTTCCTGCTCTTCTAGATGCAGCCATCCCCCACAGCACGATTCTGCCACCACCATGTTTCACAGGGGAATTTGCGGTGTTGGTAAGCCGTTTTGATACCTGAGGCTTGGGAAATTGTTTCATAAAGTAAAACTTCTCCCCACTCTGCTCTATAGTTACATCCAGTCAGGAGGGAGGGAGAGAAATAATTATCTCAAGAAGCGAAAGCATCCCCAGAGTGATGATTACACACCGGTGTGTATGGCTCCTAATTAGGTAGATCTGTAGTTAATACGCCACCCCGTCCCCTGTTGCTCCCTTTTTCCTCTGCACATCTCACTCTCCCTCTCTGAGTCGAACTAACCGGCAGTTCTGTGGCACTCAGACACAAATTTGTAATGCCGCGTCTTCATTTAGCCGTGAAACGGACTCGACCTTAAAAGAGCACGCTGCCGAGAGGTGAGAGAGAAACGATGGTGGGTCAGTGCATCTGCAGTGTGAGCAGACTTCTTTGGAGTGATACTGAAAAAGGAGCGTGAGCCAACTGATCGGAAAGGCCTCGATCATCTCCTTTTGTCTGTGCAGGCCTCCTTACATCTACATAAAGCCTCTTTGCATTGCTCTACCTCAGTTTTGACATGTTTGTTTTGCTTTACACATAAGCAGTCATGTTTGTATCGGGCTGTGAAACAAGCAAAGAAAGGATTCTGTAAAGGCTGTGTGAATGTGAGAGTCGCATGTGTCTCATCTGTCTTACTATGAGTGGTAGCTGGTGTTGTTATGGACTTTGAGGTGCATTGCTGAATGGTGAGTCATAGTGATTGCTTCAGCACACTGGCTCGTCCCCACCCCCTTTTTTTTAGTATTCTTTGCCGCAATGTGTCAGCTAACTCACTCCACCTACTGGCTGAATATTTGTATTCACAGTGCAGCTCAATGACTTTAACTCTACATCCTGATTGTGACGCTGTAAGTTACTTTTAAGGCGAGTGTTGTATTTTTTTTTCCAAACATTTTCCATTTTTTTCCTTTAAATACGGATTCACAAGCAGATATTTATGATTCTTTCACGATCTTCAGATGGCATAAGTGGAGTAAGAGTTGGTGCGCAAAACAATTTGTGCCACTTGGATCACACAAGATGGTGCTGTTGTTTCAAGCATGGCTGAATCCAGAGAATGACAGAGATTTTTTATTTTTTTTCATAACACATCAACCTCTCCTTTTTATCTCTCTTTCTATTTTCCGCATCCCGCCATCAGATGATCCCAGCGATCTGAAAGCCGCCAGCAGCCCGAACATGGACAACGAGATGACGGCCAAGGAGAGAGGCGTCCTGGAGGAGGACAACGAGAAGGAGGAGATGGACCAGGAGCGGTCCCAGGAGGACGAGGGGGAAGAGAGGAAGCTGAGGGAGGAGGAAGGGGAAGGGGAAGGGCTGGAGAAGAGGAGGAAGGAGCAGGAATTGCTGACGGAGGAGCAGGAGCTGGAGGAGCTGAAGGCCCAGGTTCTGCAGCTGCTGCTGGAGCTGGACGAGGCCAGGGAGACGTCCAACAAGCACCAGGAAAGTTTCCATGAGTTGCAAGGTGAGACATCCAGCCTTGATATGGAAACCTTATTTATAAACTCGTCACTCATCATGTGGAGACCCATAATTCAGCTAATCAACACACTGTACAGTGCTGTGGAAAAGTATTAATGCCCTTCATACAAATGCTTTTCTCACTGCCACTTTAAATGTCAAGATTTTTGCACAAGTATTTTATGTGGTAGACCACCGGGTGTGATGAGGAAGATGAAATGCTGAATTGGTTTTCAATGTTTCTCTACCGGTGTAGCTGCAGAAATGCACAGATCCAGTGGAAGAATCTCTCAATAGGACTCCACAAATCTGACCTTTATGGAAAACTGATGTTTAGAAGCTGGAAAAAGCACAATTTACAGTTTGTCATGTTTGAAACAACTGAAACTTGTGGAAGAAAGTCAGATGTACTATGTGCTGCGCATATGTGGAGGAACACTGATGCCACGGTGTATCATAAGCCTGGCGGGCCACCAGGCTTTACTTAGGACCCCCACCAGGCTTAGCATTGCCTATTTATTTATTTTTTTATGTTTGCATTTTTTAAGACTTTATAGTTGGTGTTCGTTCAGGTAATTTTCCAATCACCCATAATTATCAAGTGATATTTTCAAATTTCCTGTCAACTTTAAACATTTTTTAACTCAAAAACACGGCGGGCCACTGGATGAGTGACTGCCGAGCGCCCAAACCACCGGGTTTAGTAGGTTTTCTGGGGGAAACCTTGGATGCTGGGCACCATCTTGAGCCAATGGTAACAAATGTTGGTAGCAGCATCATGCTGTGGGGATGCGTTCATCCAGCAGGGACAGTTGATAAGTTAATAAGACAATGGCTGGAGCTAAATGCAGGTGGACACCTGTTGACTTCTGAGAACAGTCAGAATCTGGAATTTATTAAGGGGTGTTTGAGTAAAGGGGGGCTGACTACAAATGCACAACCTACCTTTCATATTTTTGCTTGCAATCTGTATTTTTTGTCATTTATCATTTTCATTCAGCTTCACAATTCTGCCTACTATATAAATGTAAAGAACATTTCAGAAAATATAGAATTGTATTTTAGATACAAAGGGTATTAGTAAAGAACGATAAAGAAAAGAAAGGAAGACAACATGCTGAATGTTTTTCGCCGATAACTTTCAACTCTCTCTAAAAAAAGGATCTAACCAATAAAATATTTTGAGCAATATTTTCAGTTTATTGTGTTTAGCATTCCCTCTAGGTTTAAAACTATACTTTATATATAGTAAAAAAAAAGTCTAAGTTATTTGACTCAGCTTTACTTGAACAAGATGCCTATCAAGACCAACAACAAAAGTAAAAAAAACCCCAAAATGACATAAAAACCCAGAAAAAAACAGCTCTCTTTCTTCTGAATAGCTGAACTTCCCTTTAAAGACAGATCAGTCTCATTTAAATGCAGCCAGTGACCAGCTCCATTGTTCATAGCTGCTAGACGGGGTGTTTTTTCACACCTTAGAAATGACGGTCTTAATGCTGAGGGAGCCTTGCAGTGAGTTAAGCCCGCAGGTATGAGGCCGCTCTGAGCTCAGCTTGTGTTTATGAGTGTGAGCATAAGAGTTCACCATGAGCTCAGTGGTTTGTCTGGCAGTGGTGCGGGCGGTCCTCTAACAACCACGTGTCCACTGAGAGAAGCTTCTAGACCAAGTGTCCTGGACCACAGTGACAAATGGCTGTGGGTTAAGTCAGGAACAACCAGAGACTCGGTGTGGCTAGCACTGGAGTGATTCAGATGCCTTTTTCTCTAACAGTGTAATCAAGCCAAAGCTAATTAGGCATATTTGGACACTTTGGTAATTCTGCAAGAGTCGGGCCACAAAAGAAAGGCTTTTCAGTTTGGAAGAAGGAAAGATTATTGATTATTTTGGTGTGTTTTATATTTTCGCTTCATCTTTATTTTAAGGCCTATCTAAGCACATTGGGGCACGTTAGCAAAAGCTAAATAGAGTAAATGGTATTTTAATGTCTGTTTTAATTTCTGCCTGAAAAAATGAGTTTTTGCTCTGAATGAATGGCTCCTGTGTTTCACTCCGCACACTTTGTGTTTGCAGATCATAACAGCAGCCATTAAATTTCACAGTAATCTACATAATTAGTGCCTTGAACTATTTCAAATCCTCCCCCCTCGCTTTAGCTGAAAACTTCTATGTTAGTCATTCAAATTTCATTTGGTAAACCGACACAAAGTGGCGCATAATTGTGAAGGTGATGACAAAGTGATGCCAGTTTTTTAAAATAAAAATCGAAAGCGTGTGGCTTGAATTTGTTTGCAGCCACTCTGAGTCAATACTTTAACATCTAGAGGTTTTGAAAGGTTTCCGTGGATAGTTATTTGGATTTAGGTCTGGTTTGAATATTTTGGGTCTTTCTCCTGCTGATAGTAGAATTTCCGCCTCGTGGAGTCTGATGTGCTTCCTTAGCTCTGCAGACAAAAACCCTCCCCACAGCATGATACTGTCACCATTATGCTTCACCAAACAGAACTTGGCCCAGTTCTCAACAAGTTGTATAAAGCTTTTGCATTTTTATTTTATTCCCTAATCCTGCTTTAAACTTCATCCTCAACCTGTTTTCTGTGCTCCTTGACCTTCATGATACTAATCGTTCAGTTATGTGCTCTAACAATTTGTTTAACTGGATCTCATTTATGCGTATCAGCAAAAAAAGAAGAATAAAAAGGTATAAATACAAATTTTAACTTATACAATGTTTTTTCTTCTGCATATTTTGGCAACATTCCATCATCGTGGTCGTCTGACTTTAAACCCAGGCCCGCTCTGAAGTGTGTTTTCTGCTTTTCTAACTCCCATTGGATGTGACGTGATGAAAAGTAATGCTAGGTGTCTGTCCTGCAGCTGCGACTATTAAACATTTGAGCCAGGTTAATGCTCAATTTTAATGCACTGATCACCCAGTGCATGGCTGGTTTAGTACACTTGGTGTTGGATTAAAATACTTTTAGAACTTGGGGAACGGCAGATAATTTTTAATAAAACCCCTAAAAATGACATACAAGACACTTTCTTTTTTTTAATAGCATGACTCAGATTGGTTATATTAGCTGTAGATATTAAGGTACTCTCCTTGGGCATTTTTATACCTGTTCAGGATAATAAAACCATATTAAAAGAAAGTCTGATCTCACTTAAAAACAGATCTGCTGCAATGAATCTCTGCCTTCATTTGAAAGAAGAAAGAGGAAGTTTGAACACTGAAGCAGTTTAAACCCATAACTACAGACATCAGTATAAACTTTGGGAAAGATGTCGGCAAATGAACCACATTGACGTGGTTTTGAATAAAAGTTTTATTTGATAGAATCGTACTTGGAAAGTTTAAAACAATAAGTTAAAAAAATGGCATTTCAAAACTTAATTAAGAATAAATTAAATGAAACAAAAATGTAATTAAAAGTGAAAGAAAACAAAAAAAAACTCTTAAACAATATGCAAAATTCAACTCAGTTCCAAGTGGACAGGTCTGGACTTTATGGGTGAGACAAACTAAAGAGGAGTTTGAAACGCAACACACTTGTTAGCCATCTAAAAATGGCATTGGGTTGCATTAAATAAGACATGTGACCTTGACTGAGACCAGCAGTAGGGAGGGCTAAAGACACAGAGACCTGGTGACTCAATACTGCCTGGATTATAATACCTGTCATATTTATGCAGGGTTTTCACTGTCCTGAGGCATTTCGTTTTCTCTGTCTTTCACCCAGTGGTAGCCTCAGCAGTCTGCTATCTGTCCTCAGCACTAAATCCCACAACTCTGGTTGAAAACAACATAGCTGGCACAAGTTATGCAAGCAGGAACCAAAAGCTAACGAGAGAAAAAAAAAACTAACTAAAAATAGCAGTGAAATAAATCTGTGAAAATAGCAACCAAAAACAAACAAAAAAATCTTATTATGAGCTCCTATAACAGGAATACCAACAGAGAAATATGCTGAAGGTTTTCACTGTGGCTTCCAGTCATGCATCAGGTTCCAGCAGCTTATCGAGTCTCTCTCTCTCTTTCTGGCCTTCTGATATGTTGTGTGTTTCTTTCTTTTCTCTTACCTCTTCACACACTCTTCATCTCTTCTTTCTTTTCTCACATGTCCTCAGGTCTGCTGGAGGATGAGCGATTGGCCAGCGCCCATCAGGCCGAGGCCTTCACTCGACAGATCCAGAATCTACAAGGTATCACCAAAACACAAACCTCAGCAGATAAAATCCTTTGGTTTGTCATGTCACTTTTTCTGGAGTAAGTTTTTAAACTGAGAAAGTTCTTATACTGTACTCTACCTTATACAAGTTTTACTGTATGCTGCTTTCTCACTCATGGTGCCCAAAGAATTGCTCAAAGAACTGAACTGAGTAGCCTGAATCATCAAAGAGTCATTCCAAACAATATTTTCTACCTCAGAAGTGTTATAGAAGTCCAGCTGGAGGAGGATAAATGGCAAAACTTCAGGAATGATGCCTCTGTAATAAATTGAAAATATAAAAAAAACTGTACCGTTGTCATATTTGATATTTTTCTATTAGACAGTCAAAAATTATTCAAATAAAACTTTGAAGTGGATAAAGTCTGAAGTGCAAATATCAGTTAATCTTTCTGAGATTTTCCATGTAAATATAGATACCACTACTACTACTGCTGCTACTACTAATAATAACAATAATAAATATTGTTTATAATGCCTTTAATATTTTTAGAGCTCAAAGGGCATGCAGAAATCTAAGTTATACGTTCAGCAGAGTATTTTCTCTTCCTGTAATTACTAAACAATCCTAACTTTATCTTGAAAAATCTATAAGGTTACATTGAGTTACATCAGCTCTGCATTCTGCAAGCACACACCACCCACACAGAAACACACACAGACCCACAGTAGCAACAGCTCAGGTGAGATCACACACACACACACACACACACACACACACACACACACACACACACACACACACACACACACACACACACACTCAGGTTGACAGCACAGCCTCTCCCACACACACCCGCCTTCCATAAAGAAACACTAACATCTCCCCGCTCTACCCCAGCCCAGCTGCGCTCTGTGCAGGAGGAGATGAACAGTTTGGAGGAGGAGAAGGAGAGCGAGCTGGCCGAGGCCCAGGAGGAGCTGCGCGTGGCCCAGGAGGAGGTGCTCCTGCTCCAGCAGGCGGCGGAGGAGGCCGCTGCCGAGCGCGAGAACGACATCGCGTCACTGCAGGAGGAGCTGTGCCGCCGGCGGGCCGAGCTGCAGCGCCTGACCGAGGAGACCCAAGAGTACGAGCTGGAGATCACGACGCTGAGGGCGGAGATCAGCATGAAGAGCCAGCGGCGGGAGGCCGAGAGGAGAGAGGGTGAGGACATGAGGAGGAATCGATGTGGTGCAGAAATAGGAAAAAATAAAACACAAATAATGCTTACAAATGGATCTGGTGTCAATAAGAGACAGAGTGAAAGACGGGCTTTTAAAATCAAATGTATCCTATTCTCTAAAAACCACAAAGAATCTCTGATGAGCCATGAAATAAACACAAGAGTTTAGGTAGTCCTCCCTGACATCATGTTAGCATCCTGCTGTCAAGTACATTAATCAGCTTTAGGCTTCAATAAATAATACATCATACAGATGTGATTGCAAATTGTTGGGAAGGGGAGTGGCGCATGTGTGTCGTTTGGATACCAGGAACATGAAGTCATGACAGGGAGGGACACACGAGTTCACCGCCGGGTTCAGCAGCTGAGCCAGAGGAAGGGAATCTCATAGTTTTCTCTGTTTAAATTTTTTCAATGAAAGAAAAGCATCAGCCTAACTTTATGTTTATGCAAACAGAGGACATGGCGAACATGTGGTAGAATGCGCTCTGGTTGGATGATGAAACCAAATCTAAACTTTTGGCTTGCATGCCGTTACTTTGTGTGGAAGAAAACTAACATGATACATCACCCTTAAAAACATCCTCCTCACGCAGCCCCAGCAGTTCCAGAAACATAGTCACGGATGCTGTCGGTTTGCACTTCGTCTGCAGGTTTTCAGAGTTCCAGCCATTTTACAGTGGAGAACTGACAAAAATGTCAGTTTGTTGGTACTAAAAGCTGGTAAAGAAATACCCTAAAACAATTTTTGGTATAATTCTCTTGAATGGGTCATTTTTTATTATGCAGAGATGATAAAATATGGTTAGCTGTGGCTATAGAGGAAGAAATAAATAACACAATTGATACTGAATATTTACTTGTTTCTGTTTACATGCAAGTCATGCTTAGTGTTGCAGCACAGCTGTCTGCTGCAGGATGGTAGAAGAAAATCCCTTAATCAGTTATTTGAAGGTTTTGGGATAGTTTTGGATCAATTAATAAATAAATAGTTTCTTTATGTAGACATTTTTATACAAATTGAGCGCAAATTAGATTAAGAATTAGATTCTTAGGTGTTTTTCTTCGATTTAAGAAAAGCACCATTCCATACTATACCGCACCGCACTATACCGCATTGTACCATACCGTACTGTACCGTACGATACCATTCCATACTGTACCGTACTGTACCGTACCACACTATACCAGCTATATAATATTCATTCTCAATCACACTCAAGCAGATGCTTTTACACTTGTGCCAAAAAGCTACTGGATGTAACTCCCGCTTCAGGCTGACCAAAACTACTTATTAGTCAAATTAAAATTCAATAAAATAATCATTGGAAGCTATAAAAAGAAATTTTGTTGTGTATTTCCTTGCCTATTATTGATACATTTTCCTGAAGCCTCCCAAGTACAATTGTCTTCAACCCAATCTGTACACCGGTGAGCAGGATATGAGAAACATTAGGCCTTTCTTTGAACACTAAGGCATGCATAGTCTATTAATAGGCTTCGATGATATCTGTATGTTTTTTCATGAGCAAAATGTGAGCCCTTCTGTCTCCTGACCTTTTGCCGTCGTCTCTTTTAGGTGATGTAGACCTTCTAAAGGAGGAGTGCCGTATGCTGCGGGAGGAGTGTCAGACCCTGAAGGAAAACAACAGGGGGCTCACGGAGAAGCTGCAGCTGCTGCAGAGACAGAGAACATGGTGAGAGGTCAATGGCTGCTCAATCATGAGCTGTCCTTGTTTCGTCAGCTGGTGGGGATACCCTCTGGAATACTACCCCGAGGCACTGCCATGTGTCATGTAAAAAAAACCTCCCACCTGTTTATTTACCGCAGCTCGTTTAGAATACCCCAGAAGTGCCTTGTTGCTTAAATTTGCTGTACAAATAAACCTAGCTCGATGATGCATAAATACTGAAATAATGTTATTAGTTGATGTGCAATTGGAAACAACTGAGATTTAAATGCCACCATTTAGTGTTTGAACAAATTCTCCCAAGCGAATTAGAAATGGCGTTTTGAATCACTTCTCCACAGCTCCAGTGTCTATCTGTCACTCAAAGAGGAGGATGCAGTGGAGGGCGAAGAGGTGAAGGAGGGCGAGGTTGGCTCGGGTGAGGTCACGACCGGGAGTTACATGACCATGACCCAGTCTGAGAACTGTCGCCTGGTGGATGCCTCCATTCAGAAGAACATCTCTTTTGACGGGAAGCCGGTGACGCCGACAAGCTGGAACGGCGGGATCGGGGAGATCTTCTCACTGAGAGACCAGCTGAAACAGGCTGAGGAGAGGGCCTCGCAGGTTCAGAGAGAGGTACGACACCTCGGCAAGATGTTCATATTTAAGTCTGTCGACATGTTTTGTGTGGATCAGAGGCTGGACATAAAATACAAGGAAAAGGTTTGGATCTTTTTTTCTCCCCAGTGTGACGGTCTGAAGATGGAGCTGCAGGAGCTGCAGATTCTGTACGACAGCAGTCAGAGGGAGAGGGAGGAGCTGGAGGAGGAGCTGCAGCGCTGCAAGGCGGAGCTACAGAAGCTGTCAGGGGGTTCTCAGGTGAGGAGTGACCAGACGTCATTGTCAAAATGGGGAAAACATGAATTACAAAATAGTGTTAGGCATGTATTATGTTTTTCAGTCATATCTATACCCTTTTGTTTTAGATTTTACATATTACAGCTAAAATCTTCAGTGTATTTTACTGGTATTTTATGTGAGAGACTGACAAGATTGTGAAGTGGAAGGATAAGAACTCTTGGATTTTAATGATTTCTGAAAACTGTGTTTTTATTCATCACTGCCGAGTCAATATTTGGCAGAACCATCTTTTGCTCCGGTTACAGCTCATTTTTGTAACTTTTTAAGGCAATTTACCACATTGGTGTCGAGTAAAGCATAGTTTGACTCTACAATTATGAACTATTTTGATAATTGGAAATAAATGCGACAGTATGTTGGACTGTCGCATGAAATCTCAATAAAATTTGTGAAAACATTCCAGGCATATGAATATGCTCATGCCTATGCTTATGCTTAAGACAATATACAGTGCAATTCTGAACAAACGCACGTTAAAAATGTTGGCATTTACTTTATGACATGCATTCTCTCTAAACTAACTTTTCAAACCAGACATTTTCTGCATAATGAAAGAAATGCTTTTTCCTCTGCAGCTACAACTAACACATAGCACTCACATTACACCTCGTTGTGTCCTGTGTGTGTTGCTCACTTTTTATGTGTCCCATACTGTGGAGATACACGTTCTGATATGAACTGATCTGGCCTGTCGGCTCATATCAGCATTTGCTTTCCTCTTTGGGCCGGGGGAAATCGTCCCCTCACGTCCACGCTGTCTGTGTCCTGACCTCTCTGTGACGATGGTGCTTGAATACTGTTGATGGACAAAAACACTATTAAATAAAAATAAGAATGGAAAAAAAAGATTATGGATGACTAAATAAATTTTGATTATCAAAAAATTTTGAGGACCCATTTTAAATGTTTTTTTTTTTTAATTCTATTTTGCACAATTATTATTTCAACAAAAAACTTAAATGCAGTTTAATTTCCATATTAATGTGTTAAATGTGTTTCAGAGTGTGGGGATGTTGAGCTTTCCATAACTAAAAGTTTATAGCGCACTGACGCTAACGTAGCCCGATTTTTCTTTTGTACTGTTGAGCAAAGACATAGAAAAAAAATTTTTTTTCTATTATTATTATTATAGTTTAATAGAAGTAAATGTTATTCCATGCTGAAGCTTTGTTATTACTTTTAAAAAAACATTGACCTTCCAGTCGACAAATTCACATTTTTCTAAAATGAAATTGCAAAAATAATTTCAAGGGAGATCTTTTTTATATTTACCTACTCAATTTTCACACCACATTTTATTAAAAGAGACAAAGCGCTTAAATCTTTGTAGAAGAGTAATCAATTAACACATAATTATTCTATGTTTTTCTTATTAAAAGACAGAATCTCCTAAAGTATGATTTGAATGGTGGAGAAATATGTTTGTCTACTCTCAAAAACGCTTGCAATATTTAGCTAAATGTAATCAATGTGTGCGCGGAAGTCTGCAAACTTTTGAGCAAAGTTTTTTTGTTGTCCAGCAACAAACATCCAAACAAAGCATAAAGTGTGAACAAAGACAAAAGTATGAACGAAGACAAGTACTTTGTTTTGAACACGATTTTCTGCATGTGGTGGCAGGCTAAGAGTAGTATTTTGATGTAAAGTCGCACAAACGGCTACAAACCTCCCTCAGGCTACAGTTTGGATGCCTCTGCTTCAAATTGAGCCGGAAGGAAAACTAATTACTTATGCTCATTCTGCTAGTTGGTCATGTCTACTAGATGGGGATAGTGAAGTTTAAAGAAACGAGTCATATTGGTCATGAAACAGTTTCATCTCTGAACAAACAGTGACCACAATGACTGACCAAAATCTTTTTTATGTCTGCAACCTACATACTAAGCTCTATGTGGGGAAATCAACAAGCTTTTCAACTCTTACAGCAAGGAAATAAACAGCCAAACACACGTTTCCTTTCTATTTCTTGTTTATATTTATTCATCTTCTAAAGCTGGGACCAATTAGGTAAAAACTGAATCCATTAGTGCTCAAAGACAAAACAAAAACAGGACGAAAAACGAAAACCTCATGTTTTGTCTTCAACAGCAGTGAAGCAGTGTGTCTGCGTCTTTCCAAGCTGTCTACCCGTGCCTGTCTCTGACGCTGTCCTTGTTCTCTGAATGTCCATGACCTCTCAGCCTGTCAGACGACAAATTAGCGGCATAACGAGGATAGAGAGAATGAAATGCCTCCAAACCGTCCCCTCACATTGTTTCGTCTTTCTGTTTCCGGCATTTGTTGTCATCACACGCTTGACAACAAATGCCGCGCAAATCCTGAGCACACATTCTCATCTTGACTTAATGCTTATGCCATCATAAAGTTACTCATTGTCTGCTTTATAGGACGTTTAAATTGCTCCATTGCTGTCCTTCCCCCGTGTAAATCCCAGCATTAGACCATGTCTCATTTTTTTGTGATTGTTCTGAGTGTATATTTATTATTATTTTGTTTCTATC
Organism: Xiphophorus maculatus; assembly: GCF_002775205.1. Taxonomy (NCBI): domain Eukaryota; kingdom Metazoa; phylum Chordata; class Actinopteri; order Cyprinodontiformes; family Poeciliidae; genus Xiphophorus; species Xiphophorus maculatus. The sequence continues at coordinate 20,588,758 of NC_036444.1, read as the reverse complement.
AGTTCATCCATTCATTCACCCCTGTCACCTCCATGGTCCTTGTGTTTGTTTTCTGTTCCCTCCTCAGAGATTCATCCATCCATCTGAGCACCCTGTTCTCTCCATCCCCTTCGTAGGAATGATTATAATTGTGGCTGTGGTCTGGTGCTGGTTGTCGGAGCTGGCGTCCCAGAGAGCAAGGTATGGCAAGGAGCTTATCTCTACCTGATGCATTGTTTTGTTTTTGGGGTTTTTTTTTGCTAATCTGGACATTCCTAGCAAAACATCACCTGAGATGCTTCATAGAAAATCTTCCAGTAGTGCTAAGCAAACTAGCTAAGTATCTAATTAAATAACAAATTCAAAAAGAAAGTAAAGAAATGACTCAATTGTGGCAAAAAAAGAGGAGGATCCTAATCTTTAAGCAAAAAGTTTTAAAACAGTTTTACAAAAATGAGACAAATCACCTCTGCAAATTATATTTATTTGCTAAGTATACAAGCTTACGGCTGTCTGCAGTAACCATTGTTGTCCTGATCTGGGGAGGCTCAAGCTGTAGCGTCCTCACAGACATTTTCCAACCAGGATTTCTTGAACCTGAATCCATCTTGATTCCAGGTAATGTAGGTAATATTCCTTTAAGTTTAGCCTCGCAAACAAAAATTCAAGGCCTTTACCAATTTGTTGTGTCCTCCTTTCCTCTGCTTGTGACAGGAAATAATCTTTATTAATTATTAATTATTATTATTATTATTATTATATGTCAAATGCTATGTCTATTTAATTAATTAAAGCATTTTGTTGCAAACAATTTGAAGTGGTGGTTGAATATTTTTAGGTGCAACTGTTTAATAACTTCACTCCTTTTTGTCCACTTTTACAGATTATTGAAAGACTGTGATTTGAATTTGTTCTGCATGTTTGAAATATTCTAATCTTAATGCAGCAAATCAAAATGATATGATTTAGTTTTATGACAAAAGCTCAACATGACAGGACGGGTGGGCAGTTTGACAAATCAGAACCAAAACCCCCTCTAAATTGCAAAATGCCCTTTCGAGTTTTAGAAAAGAAGAGTCACAAATTATGATATTATCAAGTTTACAGGTTTGTAATCGCCTTTATTTTGATCGTTTTAACTGTTGCACGATGCAATAGGAGCTTTTATTGCATTCGGTATAAGTGCCGTCCTCTTCGAGGCGCATCTGCACTGTCTCCAGTGACAAACATGATCTCATAAACATTTATTTTGTGTTTAAGTGAAAACATGGCATCAAAAGGCCATAAGAGGGTTCCAGGTCCACCTCATAAACTTTAAAATGTGCATTACTCTCTGCAGCAAAGATCTAGAGACTTCATGGTGTATCAAAGTTCACCAAATAGACAAGATAAACATTTAAATATCCATATCAATAGATTAAAACAAATGTTCATAGCTGTTCTTGTTATTTATTTATTTATTTATTAAAAAAGTATATTTTTTTCTTGAATGTGGTTTCTAATCAGTCAGGTGTAAACGTGACTTAATATTAAGAACTGAGAGGTAATTACTTTCATTAAAGATTTTGCTACTGTTAAATGAAAACTTTGAATTTAAAGTAAATCCCTGGCTGTCGCTCTTGCCAGTTTTATATATATAGGCTAAATAAAAGGCTCTTCTACTTTTTATTTAAAATGTTTTACAGCTTTAAGAAAGACAGAACTCTGTTGGCGATGCTTTATGATACACTTACTGACAAAAACCATTAAATGCCCAAGTTTGGACAGGCTGGATGAATTTGGCTCTCATGTACAGCATGAGGCGGTTGTATTGTCCAGTTGCTCTTCATGTGTGGTGGGTTTGGGTCATTTTTCTGTATGAACCATCCAGCCATTGTTACCTGACCTCTATTAAACTCAGTTAAGAGCCGAGGAAGACGTCTAAGCAGTTTCTGTCAGCGAGTGTGCGACGACTCGGCCCAGGCTGCACTTATCTCGGCTAACACCGAGCTAAAAACATCTGGATACTTGAGTTGTGAACACCACGTTGTGTCACGTTTATCCAGCGTGTACGCAATCAGAAATCTGAAAACAATAATTAGTGGTTTTGTGAGGGTGGGTTGAGATCCTCACCACAACCAGTGGAGTGTGATATGCCTGGATTTGCCTCAAGTGTTTGTAATCTATTTGAAAATGTGATGATCTGCAAGATGTAGAGTTCCTGTCTGTTCCTAAACAAATATTCAGATTTCCTAAAGATGTTGAACTATTCTTTAAAAGTCCTTGAATACAATTCCAGTGAGAAGTTAATAGTCAGTCCCTGTGGGGTGTGAAAGTCACACTTTCTAGGCTTTTAGTGCTACATCTGAACTGTTCCTTTTCCATGGTGCAAAAAAAATAAAATAAATTCCTTTCAATCAAAAACATGATTTTGGTGAACAAATCTGAATTTTCTCCAGAATTAACATGCTTGGATATAAACACCTTCTGAACCGTTTGGTCCCTTGGAGAGTTGGACCTGTGTAAATGAAGTGGTTCATTTTTGTCATCTTGTATGGACCTGCCTTTGAGTAGTGGTTCAAAAGTGATCAATTTTCCATCGGACCCAAACTGCGACCCACAGACCAAGTAAACAAAACATGATCAAAAATCAATATGTTTAAGTTTGACCATAATTTGCAGCTGCCGTCTGCAGAAGGGTTTTATGGTTAGTAGACGTAAGGTTTGAATCAGCTGTCCATACTGGCAAGAGGAAGGATCAAAGTCACTGCATCCACTGTCGGATTTGGTGGTGGCAGCATCATGGTGTGGGTTCTGATACGAGTCGTACTGGCATGCTGCATAATGCGGATGCAAAAATGAAGAAGGAGGACTCTCTCTAACTCTTAGCCCAACTAGTAGCTGGCTAAAACTTGCACACAACTGCTTGTTCCGACAGGACAATGATTGCAAAAGCAAATAAAAAAAACTGGGTTTAGATCAGATAAAGCAGGTTTGGCCCAAACCTCAACTTAATTGAAAATTTATGGGCTATGCTTACAAGCTGGATTTAAGCCAAAAAAACATCCATCCAGGATAATGTTAGAGTTTGTTTTTTTTTAATCGCTACACCAGGAGAAAAACAAACAGCTCAGGCACGTCAGTTAAAGCCAAACATTTAAATGTACATTTAGATGGATCACCGGCTTGCCCGAACTTTTTACCAGAACGAGGGTAAACGCAAAACTTCTCCAAATGTCCTAACACTTCCTGTCTTTCTGTCTGTCTGTCCCCTCAGGGGAGTGAGGTAGGTTGGAACTCCATTGTGACTCTCTCCGCAGCCACAGCCCTGCTACTGGCAATGGCCGGCTTGTTGAGAGCTCTCGTCCGGTGCTGATTGGATGGGACGGACGCCCGCTTCGGACCAGCCTGCGTTCTCGCCACCTAAGCCGACCGAACAGAAATCATTTCATTGTAACACGTGAAAACGTGGGAAGTTTGTTCTCCAGCGAGATGGTACACGAAAACATGGACTGGGAACGATGGGCTCGGTCTAAGCGCTGCAGCCCGAACGAGAAGTAATCTGTTCAATAGACGTACGCTTGTGTTGTGACAGTCCTCTGTGAATATGATCTTCTTCTCTTTTAATATGTGACATGTTTGTTCTTATTATTCCCTAGTTAGGATGTAATTACTTTGTAAAATTGAATAACTAAATTTTATGTTTCTTCTTGTGTTAGGTAGGTGTTTCTGATAACAATGAAAATAACCCTCTGTCTGTAAGTTTGAACAAAGCGAGCTCAAAATGTGACATCCAGTCAGTTTACACTCCTGTATTTATAAATCCCTTCTTCTTATGGTAAAACTCCAGTAATGATCCTCTTATGGATGGAGTCAACTCCTCTTTCGCCTTTAGCTCACAATCGTGTAACAAAGCGCTCTGGCTTGAATTCTCGCACTTCAAACTTTCCGCATCAAACTCCTGCAGTAAAATTTTCTGAAGTCTTTGTCTTTCCTTACCAAACATTTCATCGGCTTTCTGAAGAAACTCCCACACAGTAAATGGTCTAATTGATGAAGAATGGGATCAAATAGTTAATTTATTTCAGTAATTTTGTTGAAAAACAGGGAAATTCAGGGGTTTTAGAGATTAATTACACACAGAGGAATTTGTTTGATGTCTCTTTGTCTGTTGATTTTCATAATTATGGCTTACAGCTGACGAAAACCCAAAATTCTGTTTATTTGAAAACTTGAATATTGCTTTAGACTCATAAATCGGTTTTAGTGCAGAAAAGTCAACCCACTAAATACTACGCCGTGTCCTATGCAAGGCTTCTTGAGCATGAATTGCCACTTCATGGATTCACTCTGGGCTTTTGGTCAGGCCAGCTTGGTCAGGCCAGTCACGGTCATTAAATCAGCTACTGATTTGGCAGCGAGGGGAGGAAATCTGCATCTCCATAAAGCTTGTCAACAGAGGGAAGAATGAGCCGCTCCAATGTTTTCTTGTAGACATCGGTTCCAATTTTGGACTTTTTGACACCAGCAGACGACACGCTTCCCAAAACTATCAGAATATCTGGAAACTTTACACTCAAGCGTCTTGGATTCAGTTCCTCATCACTCCGCCAAATTCAGGGAACTTTTAGCACCGCATTTTTTCATTCCGCTCAACTTTCCATCAGTGTCCTTGCATAGAGCACCCTGTGAGCTTCTGTCAGTGTCTGCTGAACAACTCTGTAATCTTCCCTGTTATTTTTCAACATTTCTGAATGGAAACAGTATTTTCATTGGTTTTATGTAATCTGCTAATATTCTCAGAAACTGAATTTGGGTTTGCAGCAGCTGTAAGCTATAATTACGAACTTTGCGACCATAATATGATGATATTCTAATTTATTGAGATGCATTTCAGTCTCATGTAAAAAATATATATATATATATATTTACTCTGTCAGGCTTTGTTGGCTAAATGTTTGGGAAACCTCCTCAGCTTTTTAAAGGTACACAGTTAGAAAAGGATTACTGCCAGTTTCAGTGTGAAGATCGGATAAAGTACCAAATGTTTTGTTTTGAGGATCTATTAGAAGTTTAGAATAGGACGTGATTAGTGTCTCAATCTTGTACATAGGAGATCATAAAACCTATCTAAGTGTCATCGACTGTTGACTTCTGTATGTAATCAAAGGACATAGTTTACATTTGTGAAATGTTCTTTCTTTTGTGACAATCGCTTCGAACTCAAAGCATGCTAGAAACGCATAGAAGCACAAAACTATATTTATGTCGGTTATGTGAATTTGGTTTTTTCCTATTTCCTGTAAATAGAGGCAACATGCAGTACTATGGGAGAGAGTTCTTTCTTAAATCCATTTGTACTAGCTTTGTAGAAAGTTAATTCTATTTTAAAGAGCATTGTATATTTGATAGCCAAACTCTAAGCTATGTAAATGTTTATTTATGGTATCGTTAGTCAGATGACCACTTTCCAGACGTCTTTCTTAAAACCCTCTGGCAGCCGTCGCATGCATTTACCCAACATGAAACCTTCCTTTTTTTTGGTCAGTCTTCTGAATTCCAGACACTTTTATTGTCAAACTGAGTTTTAATGAGCTTTATCTGCCTTCAATGAGATTTTATGAAGTAGACGCGTGCCACAGGACTGCAGATGCCACTACTTGACCCACCTGTCACACAAACTGAAGTCCTATTAAATATTGCATTATGTTCAGCGCCTTGCAATAGCAATCATTCGCTCTGAATGCCTCCACGTTTTGTCACTTTACAAACTGCAAACTGCATTTTATCTCTTTGGCATTTTATGTGACGGGCCGACGCAAGGGACTGCATGAAGTGGAAAGAAAACGTTCGCAACTCATCCAAGCTTCAGTCAGATTAAAGGGAGAACATTCGTGTTCAAGTCTTTGCACAGACTCACATTTATACTTTAACTGGACCATTCCAAAAAAGAAAAGTGGTTTAAATAATTTCCTTGTACGTCCAGCTGTATGTGTCGGGTCGCTGTTGGCCACAGTCTCTCGCTGATTTCCCGCCGTAAAACTGCAAGAGGTGGGAGAAAAATACTCCCCACAGCATGATACTGCCTCTACCATGTCTCAAAGTGGGGCTGGTACATTCAGGTTGACCTGCAAGTGTTGGTTTTCTGCCACACGGTGTTTTGCTTGTTGGTGAAAAAGTTCCGTTCTGCGCTCATATTGTTTTGTAACCCAACTCCTGTTCTCCACTGCGTCCCTAGGTCTTCATGATGCTGTTTGTTCACGAACAAACCTCTGAGGCCTTCACAGAACAGCTGGATTCATAATGAGATTAAGTCACACAGGTGGAGGTTATTCACGTAATAGGAGACTCTTGAAGCCTATTGGTTCCCCTGGGTTTGGGGGTAACAGAGTATAATGGGCTGAAGACAAGCGCATGCATCCTTTTTATTCCGTGTCACAATTATGAGAAGCGTTATGTCAGTCTTACCCGATCCCCATGAAAGTCCTTCAAAGTCTGTCTTTTGAAATAAAACAAAAACGTGTAAAAGATCAACTAGTACAAACGCCTCTGCCGGGCAATTTAGGACATCGTCTTTATTTTTATTCTCTTTCAGAGTTCTTACTATTGTTTGCGAAGCGTCAATGTTGCACAGTGTTTCGAAGCTCGCCGCTTTTGCATATTTATTGCGTTGTTTCGTCTTCAATATATAGTCGCGGCTATTTTGTTACACGGATGTCTATTTTGCACTGCGAATGAGTCGAGAAAATAAATATATCCAACCCACATGATGTCTGAGAGGCACTTTCTTTCCCGGGCGGCTGACCTCACCGACCGTCAGGCTCACAAGGTGCAAGGTGTCTGGGAGTCTCATTCATGAAAAACATTCAGCAGGAGCAGGAGTCGCCCCTCTGGAGGCATTGTGTTGCACACGGGTTGTATCGATATTAATAACTCTGCAGACGTGACACGATCCCACAGCCGCAGTTTGGACGCAGGCAGGCGGCGGGGAAGTGGCCTGTTAACGTGGCTGACGACGAGGCCTCCGAACCGCAAGCCGCTGCCGCACTGCACACAGCTCATGGGTTTGCTGAGATTAGGGGAATCTAATGTTCCGAAAGTACCCTGGATGTGCAGCTTTGTGTAAAAAGCTAGCCTAGGTTTAAAGTAAATTAGTTTCCCCCCCACCCAAGTCTGCCAAACCTCCCTTAGGATTCTGAATCAGGTTCCTGTCTCATTCTGTGTCAAGAGTTGCAGCTAAAGGATTAAAAAGGGTCTTAATGGGCTGATCAAACAGCCTATGGCCCTGGGCCTATCTGCACAGCAAATTCACCCCAAATCCCTTTTTAAATAATTAATACAGTCAACTGACAGGCAAACAGGGGAAAAGCTAATTAAAAAAAAGGTGCGAGGCAGATGGTGAAAAAGCCGCAGGCGAGCTTTAAAGAAAAAAAGTCAAAAGGCCAGATCAACAGATAACGCTCAGCGATTTATTTATTTATTTATTTTCTCTATTTTCATCACTTTTTGACTTTTTTTTTTTAAAGGTAATAAATGAACTGAGCTTTAGACCATTCTGATCACTTACCTCCAGCAGAAGAGCTGGAACCACATTGAGAAGCATTTTATGAACAAGGGTGGGTTTGGGGGGGGAAGTCTTGCAATTTTGTATTTGTAAAGCTATGATGAATGAAAATACATTCTGGCAAACTTCTGTATTTTTATTCTTAAATAAAAATAATTTAGAACAGCTTTAAAGGGTGTGTGTCAACGGTGACTCGTAAAATATAGCAGCAAGTAGAACAACTGAAATAAATGGAAATAACGCCAATTTTCCCAAAGTCTGAGAACATAATCCAAACATTTTTTTAACATTTCCCACAGCATAATGCAGCCACCAATCTGTCTGAAGTGGTATTTTTAGGATGACATGCGGTGTGAGTTTATAGCAACAAAGTTTCTCCTCGTAAATGTTCCCAAGTCTTGTGATTTTTTTTTAAAGCTGTTTTTTTTAAAAAAGATTTTCATTTGGCTGTGTAATTCTTCCAGCTCGCAGCATATCTCTATTTGTTAAGTGGTTCTTATCACTGCAGAATATTCCGGCGCCTGCTTCAGGCCTTCCTGTAACCGCTCCGACTGCGTCATGACTGAAAGTGAGGAGGTGAGCACTCCCGTCTGGAAGCAAACTCGGTTTGAACAGGATGACACCTGAACATCCGCTGAGCCCTCAGAGAGGCGCTGACTCACTTTAAGTGACTACATGCTCCATGTTTAGATCAGATAACTGCCTTACGCCGACGTAGGCTGGAAGTAAAACAAGAAAGTAGGGTTTGAAGAAACGCCTCAAATGTTTTGTGGTATCAGATGACCTTTCAGGAGACCCACCTGGGGTCCCCCCCCCCCCACTGCAACCGCCCTCCCGAGAACGCTTTCTGCATGTGTCACAGTTATTCTTAACTCCCACTTATTTATCCAAGCTGGAGCTGGCAGCTGGTGTCAACCAGTGCTGAGTCACAACACCATGACAATCCCAGGACCTGCTGCAAGCACAACATTTACTGACTCCTCAAGATATATATTTTTTATTTTTTCTACAAACGTATGCACTGCCTCCTCACAGTGCTGTCAGTGAGCAGATCTGGAGATGACACTTTCACTTGCTGGAAATTCAACAAAACAAACTTTCACGTTGCAGCAGCTGCTTTTTGGGATGAAAATTTGATTTATTGCTGCGAAAATTTCATTTTCGTAATCTTTAAACTGGACATATCTACTGTAGCTTAGCGTCAGACAAAAACCTGAGTAAATGCAAAATGCTTTCAACGAATGGTTTTCCTTCATTATGAGAACAGCTCTACCCAAGCCAACCTGGTTATATGTAATATGTATCCATAGTAACTGGTTCTGCCAATCCATAGTGATATTAGCTGCCACGAAGCATTTGCTATAACCAGAAATCGGTTTTTATGTTGCTGTGAAGGAATTTTAGCTCACTCTTCTTTGCAAAAGAGTTTTATTTCAGCCATGTTATATGGATATCAAGCACGAACAAACTGCTTGACTCTTGATTAGAGAGATTAAGTGTACACTTTAACTAGGCCAATCCAAAATTTTCACTTTTGTCTTTTGAGCCATTCAGGGGAAGACTTCACGTTTCAGAGCATCGTCCTTCTTTACAACCCATTTTAACTAAAGCTTAGGATCATGAATGGAAGTCTGCCATGCTTTAGAGTTCTTCCTGTCTTATTTTGAGACTTCACAGAGAAATTTTGGAATAAAGTCGTCAGGTTGGCGACCGTGGTAAGAGTGTGTAAGTATGTCACCAGTGGGCTGCTGGTTCAAATCCCAACTCCGTCTGTGCCAGTCGTGTCCTTGGGCAGGACACTTCACCCATCTTGCCTACTGATGGCGATCAGAGAACCCAGTGGCACTGGTGCATGGCAGCCTCACTTCCCTGACCCAATAGCAGTAGTAGCTCACTGCCACCGGTGTGTGAATGTGTGTGTGAATGGGTAATGACTCAATGTAGCGTAAAGGGCTTTTGGGGTTGATAAAGTGCTAAATAAGTCCAGCCCATCCACCATTTTTAGATAATGGCTCCTATTGTGGTTCACCAAAGCCTTGGATGTGGGATTATAACCTGTTCCAGTTTAATGGATGTCAGTGATTTTGTTTCTTATCTGTTCTTGGATTTCTTTACATGAGGGGAGGATATTTTCTTTTTTTATTTAAGTTTTATTGACTCTAGTGAATTTGATAGTCTATTCTATCTATTTGATAGTGAATTGACAGGAAAATGGGTAATGAGAGAAGGGGGAAGACATGCGACAAAGGTTACCAGGCTGGGAATCGAACCTGCGACGGCCGCATCGAGGACTAAGGCCTCCATATGTGGGTTGTGCTTAACCCCTGCGCCACCACAGCACACCCCCAGAGGATGTGATCATTGAACCTGCTCCTTGTCATGTGGCCAGTGAATCTGAACTCTGCTTTTGTTGTTAATCACAGTTCACTTATGATCGTAGAGGCATGGTGCAAGTTTTACATAGAGCCAGGCTGGTTTGGACAGATTTTTCCCTTAGAAAATAAAATCACGATTTGAAAACGACTTTCTGTATTTCCTCAGAATTAGTTTGATGATGTGAAATAAGTAAAACAAAAACGCAACAGCAGAAGAAACCTGGAATGGTTCTGCTTGTATGTTTGGGACATTTATCCTGCTGGAAGGTGAAGCCTCCAGTCTTCCACAGCCCCAATTTGGTTTCGTTTGTTTGTTGAAGAGAAATACTAAATAATGCTGCCCTCACCATGTTGCACTGAAGGCATGACATGTTCAGGACATTCTGGCACAAACGGCATTCTGCAGTACAGGCCAGGAACGTCAGTTTTCTCCGATCAGAGCACTTTTTCCTACAAATGCCAGATTTGCTGAGCGTGTGGCTGACACACACTGAGACAAAATGTGAAAGGGCCATGAATCCTTTTGCAGGGTTCTTCTGCAACTGCAAAGTGCAAGAACTCGAATCTGCCCGTCCAAATAAGGAGTTATTTTTTTTAAACATAGCCCATATGGTACAACATATAATCTCATAAGCCTCTGTGAGCACGCTGACCTTTGCCTGAAATGCATATCTCACTGTGGTGGCAGATAGCTGTCAGACCAACACATTTTTGGTCAGACACACGATTCAGTCACCTCATATAATGACCTCATTCTTTAAAACCCACAGTCTTTTCTTCTTTGTCGGACTCACTGGAGGATTTTCATTTGAGAGAGAGAAACAAAAAATCTTGAATTGTAACATGAAAACCCCGTGGCCCCCAGGGACTCACTACTCCTTCTTTTCTTAGTCTAGTTGTTCATCCACTTGTCCCCCTCCCCCCTCGCAGAATGACACACATCCACAACAATCGGTCAGTGAGTCCCGGTCCACTCCTCCCTCTCAGTCGCCCGAATTGGAGCTCCTAAAAATAAGGCGCATGCCACAACTGTTGCGCTGCTAGGGGTCTGACCAATCACAGCCCCCGCCCCACTCCCCGAGCCAGACTCCCGTTTTCCTCATGGATTAACAAATAGACCATGATCACAGACGCAGAGTGACGCGGCCCGGGGCCCCTTTATAAACCCCATCTCCGTCCTCCTCTCTGCATGCAAGTTAAACAATCTCTGCTCCAGCTCACCTGCCTCTAAATCCACTACTTTTTTTTTTTCTCCAAGTACAATCCTCACAGGACAACGTCTCCAGAAGGTGCCAAAAGAAGAAAAGCCTCCTGATTTATCGGATCATTTAACCCCCCAAATCACCGCCACGAGAGGGATTCTTTGCATCTGTGTCTGAACAATCCTTGCTCAGTCTCAACTGAACTTTTTCCCTCTCGCTCTTTTTGCCATCGACCCGCTAAAAGTTTCCATCGCAGTTCCGCACACGGGTGTCACCGCCGAGCTATAAAAAAAAAGAAAGAAAGAAAGTAAGAAAAGAAAGTGGACGCGGACAGGGCCGTCATGATGAGCAACAACTACGGCGAGGATCAGCTGCCTCCGCAGTACTACCAGGCCACGGACTTCGGGGACGAGGAGGACGACGAGATGCCCGCCACGGAGAAGGACCTGGCCGAGGACGCGCCGTGGAAGAAGATCCAGCAGAACACCTTCACCAGGTGGTGCAACGAGCACCTGAAGTGTGTCAACAAGACCATCACCGACCTGCAGAGGGATTTCAGCGACGGCCTGAAGCTCATCTCGCTCCTGGAGGTGCTGAGTCAGAAGAAGATGTACAGGAAGCACCACAACAGGCCCAACTTCCGCCAGATGAAGCTGGAGAACGTGTCCGTGGCGCTGGAGTTCCTGGACAGGGAGCACATCAAACTGGTCTCAATAGGTGAGCTGCTATGCTGGGGTTTTTTTAATTTGTTTTTTATACATCATTTGAACATATATAGATTATTGATTTGATATTTAGTGTAATCAGGCGTGCATTTATGGAATGACCTTTCTCTGCAGGTAATACTGCAAGTCTTTGGAGGTCATCGTGTCTCTGATATTTATTTATACACCTAGTTGCTAATTTCCTCAAAAACAGCTGAGCTAGATTGAGTGCAAAATTGGGGCATTCTAACAAAGTGTTTTTCCATTTCAGTCAGTCCTTCTCAAAGGACATGGATGCAGCTGAGATTACCACTGTTTTATGCAACATGAATTTGACTTTTTTTTAGGTGTTATTGAAGGGTACAGTTTAATTATGGGTCCAATTTTTACATGCTTAAAGTAAAAAATATAAAATAAATTTTAAAAAAAACAACAACTACCAGAAAGGTACCTAGAAGTCAGAAAGTTCTGAGGTTTCTCATCAATCCTGACCTATAAATCCAACCTGGACGCCTTGCATTTAAAAACTTGTTTTGAAAAATAGTTTTTTGTAATTTTTCCTCTTGAATTGTGTCCGGTTAATCAGTCACACTATTCTGCGTAACCTTCTTCGGTAAACACTTTGGTACGGTGCTAAAAAAAAAACAAAAAAGATGCAGGGAAATTATCAGGTGAGAACTTCCACTGGAACCAGTTTATGCCTGATTTGATACCAATTATTGGCTCACTATCGTTCACTATTGTGGTTACTATGCTTGTATTTACTCTACCAATAATTAATGGCATAATTTCTTCTGAGTACTCAAACAGTTTGAGAACCATAGATCTACACCATGCCACTGCATCTCTAGTTGTTTTTAAGAGTCATCGTACCACTGGAAGGTAAACCTTCATCAGTCTGAAGTCCTTTGCAGACTCCAACAGGTTTCTTTATTCGGGCTCCACCCATCTTCCAATCAGCTTTAAGTATCCTCGCTGTAGCTGCTAAATAAAAGTAATCCCAAAGGATGATCCTACCATTACCATGTTTCAATTTTGCAATGGCATTTACAGAGTGATGTGCTGCATTAGACAGATTGAACATCGTGCTGGTCACGTTAGATAAGCATGCTGACCTATAATTAGCTGTGGAATCCAAAATGAAATATAACTCATAAAAAAAAAAAGGTATAATCGCCTCGGTGTTTTATTAGTCCAGGTGCCAGGCAACAGAGACGTGGCTTTCAGAGGCCTCTGCGTCGACAGTGTTGAGTTGAGGGTCAGGAGCTTATTGGAAAGTTACTGCAGGATGTGTCACCGAGGTCGCAGAGTTGGATCGGGTCCCTTATCCAGCGGCTGCTCTGCCAGCTTGAACTGACTCCTGCTGCTGCAGTGTGCTGAGCTATGGGCTGGAAAAGTATCAAGGCTGTGCTAATGAGAATGATACAGTTTTTACACAGATGAGCATTAGTCTCACTCACACATTCACAAACACAGCTGTGTCTGGCAGGTCGGGGCAGGGGGGGGGTCCCATTTTGGGCGATCTAAGGCCATCGACGGCACTTGTGCATATCGGGCGCATTAAGTCCGTTGGGACTGTCACACAGGTTGCATTAGCTTGCCATATATGTGCTATTCGTCACATCCACAGAATTACAAAGGCGTGACGTTAATAGAGTGCAGAATGAGTTGAACATACGAGTCAAACGGCTTAAAAATTTCATCAAGCTGGTTTTTCATTTCTTATTGGTTCTGATCGGAACCAATAAGTTTAAATTTTGATAAAAACAAAACCAGATTTGTCAATGGATAAAATCATTTAAATAAATGCATTACCACTAAGAACTCCTTCTGTTATTGGTCTTTAAATGCACTGACCCACAGCGTGTACTTTGATCTGCTCTGTTTTAGTCTAATTATAATCGGATATAGATCAGGCTTGATGCTTGGATGCGTAAATTAGGATAAATGGAGTTCCCACATTTTCTGTTTAGGTCCAAACTTTATCAGACAACCTGCAGGTCCTTTTGTTTCTAATTTAAAAGAATCATAAATGCTCAAAATGGGAGTTTTGATTTGAAAAGCACCAATTTTCTAGGAAGCACCTTTTAGAGTTTGACAGTATTTATATGTTTCAGTGTTGCTCCCACATTTCAGTGAAATTCCTGGCAGGGTTGAGGTTTTGGCCGTCGGATTGTGAAGGAGAGACCCCCCGCACACCCTTCCGGTGTGTGTGTGTATACCCACACTGCAAATAGCCAGATTCAATCTCCAGCCCCAGCTGCTGATCACAGGAGAGCAAAGGTCACAATCACAGATTACACCTTAAACGCTACTCCTCACGGCTAATGAGTCTCATGCTTAATATTCTGCTTGGCGCAGACATCCCCGCTGTACAGCCTCGCTGGCCCTAGGTCAAGATTGCTTTGATGGAAAAAAGGTGTGATCATCAAAGCGCCGGCATTATACTCCCTGGCACACTCTAGCGAGAGAAGGGAGCCCCCCCGAAAATACAGTCTTGAGCCTCGCTGCATCGGGGACGGCGAAAAGAATCGCCAGTTGCACATGTGTCACGGCGTGTAACTAGATACCGTTTGATGGATGCCTCTTTGGCCACACGGTCACCCGTAAAGCCGGACAGACGTTGCTCCCACCTGTCTCTGCCAGTCGAGCGGCGACACATCAAACATAACCGTCTGAAAAGCGAAGCAGGCAACATTAAAAACCGCCCTCAGTTAAGCAACTTTGTTAATCAATGAAAAAGTAGAAGAAGGGAAAAAAACCAGTAAAGTTTCCAACTCCAGAGGTTGTAAATGTTTGGCTTTAATAGCTGAATTTCAGCATCCGAGTGCGACTCAGCGAGCCTCTTTGACAAACTTTGTCCCCTCTGAGAACTTGAGCTGCGTGGACACTGCGAGGGGACTCTAATCTACACCTATTTGATTTATCTCTCTCTGGCGCAGCAACTTTAGGGAGGTAATTGAAATCCAAGTGGCATTTATGCAGAGAGGAGATCCATTTCTCCACACATCCTCAGCTGTCACTGCGTTCAGAGTGGACTATTGTGACTGCATGACAAACTGTCACAGGGTCTTCAGCCAGACAGCTGTCTTGGAGAAAATGCCTCGAGGAGCAGGGGGGTTGGTGGGTACGGGGGGCTTGTGAGGAGTGCTGCATTCTTTACACCTCTGTAGCCAGTCATCGTTTTTTTTTTTTCTTTCTTAAAATAGAGCGGCCGTCTCTTAAGAACTGCAAGGGAGAGAGATTTTCAGAAAATCTTTTGCATTAAATACTTCAAAATACGTTTGATTGTCCAAATGTGTGCATCGGCTCAATCCTTCATGAACCCCATTGTCTCTGTTGTCTCACCGCAGACAGTAAAGCCATTGTGGACGGGAATCTAAAGCTCATCCTGGGCCTCATATGGACGCTCATCCTCCACTACTCCATCTCGATGCCCATGTGGGACGACGAGGACGACGAGGAGACCAAGAAGCTGACCCCCAAGCAGCGCCTGCTGGGCTGGATTCAGAACAAGGTGCCGCAGCTGCCCATCAACAACTTCAACCGCGACTGGCGAGACGGGAAAGCCCTCGGAGCCCTGGTGGACAACTGCGCCCCGGGTAAGGAGCTCAAAGTGACCGCTGGAAATGCTGAGTCAGAAAATGTGCGTCGCAGTTGCCCTTTGTCTGCTTTAACCCCTTAATGACACCGGTGTCCTCAAGTGTTTTCTGAGTGACAGTTAAGGAGTTCAAACCCCACTTTGCGATCTCAGGTCACTTTATAAACAGCTCATCACTGATCACCGTTCAAATATTGTCGTCATAGAGTGTCTATTTTGGGTTTCGTTGCATTAAAAAGGGGGTTTCTGATTGTGCTGGGAGAGTTACCCTGTCAGCTGTTCCATAATAACTAAACCATTTGACTTCCAGTGTTACAAAGCCCACAGGCCCAAGTCTGGCTTTAGTGTTTATAGCCTCGGTGCTGCACCACACTCCCAAATTTAGGCACCATTCCTCCTCTTCCATCAAGGGGAGTTGAGGGAGGCATGAGGGGGGATGTTTGGCTGCAACAAAATGCAGCGTAATCTGGCATAGGGAGTTGCTTAAGCCTCAGATCCAACGACCACAAGGACGCTGAGTTGATCAACGGCCAGCCGAGGCTTTCGCCTCCAACAATGAATGCTAAAGAGCGAGTCCTCCCTCGGGTTTGCGTCGGCGAGAACAAAGTGGGGGAGTAAGAAACGTGGAACACCGTGTTTGACTGTGTTTATAGGAGCCATTGATCTGAGGAGACGCATCTTTTAAACACAGTGGTGCTGCAATGACCATACAAGGTCGTTTTTGTCTCATCTGCTGGTGTTAAGACAAGATGCGAAGGAAGCTGCGGTGGGTGCAGGGATTCTGTACAGTCTGCAAAAGTCTGGAACACTGTGGGATATGTGTCACCCACTGGCAAATTGATCATGGATTAAACATTTGCACTTATTCCCTATACTATTGTATAAAAGTTGTAGCAATTCATCCATAGTTCCTTCCTTTGCAAAGTGACCGCTACAGAAATACTTGACGTGATTTCATTGTGAGATTTAGAACTTTGGAAATTGTGGTCTGAAATTCTGTCATGAGAACGTACAGGAACCGTGTCAGAAACACTAAAGTTCTGATTTAACTCAAATTTATAAAAGCATGTTCACTAACCAGGCTATGACAAAGCTGAACAATAGGATATAGATAATTCCTCTTTTGTTTTTTGACCATATATAGTTCTTCTTTATGTTATGTTTACTGCTACAGAGTATAGACCCACTAATAAGTTAGAATATTATTGAAAAACTCATTTATTTCAGGAACCTTATCACTAAGTGAAACAAACTGCATGGATTAATTACACAAAGGTGAATGTTTGAATGCCTTTACTTCTGCTAATTATGATGACTTTCATCATTTTCATATTGCTTCAAACCAATAAAAAAAACTATTTTTAACAACAGAAAGTACTTTAAATCTGATAAACGAGACTCATATTCTAATTTATTGGATACACTACTCAGTTTTTTTTTTTTTCTTAAAGAAACCCATGTGTCCAGTGGTTCTGTGTCAATATTGATCAGATCATAGCATTCTGTGGTGCGCTTTCATTGGCCCTCTGAGTGAGAGACCACTCCATTGCCAGCACTAATCCAATTTAGGCATTAGCAGCCCGGAGCATGCGAGGCTCAGCCGCAGCGAGCGCACCGCTGTGTCTGTCGAAGCTGCCTCTTGTGAATTCCCGATAGAGACATCCGCTGTCACACATACAGAATCGCTTGCAGCAGGGCAGCGTGGGTAAGGTCAGCCAGTCTCGCAGTGCTATACAAGCGCTGCAGAGATAGCACTGACAGCCTAAGTGGCCTTTTTATAGCGGCTGCCCTTCGTTAGACCGGTTGCACGCCTCTTCCTAATTGGCCTCTTTTGCGTTCCTGCTAGGTCTGTGTCCTGACTGGGCGGGGTGGGACCCCAATCAGCCCGTGCAGAATGCCAGAGAAGCCATGCAACAGGCCGACGACTGGCTGGGCGTCCCTCAGGTAAGATCCGTCCCAGACGCCAGGCGCGGCTCGCCGCTCAGCACCAGGAGACTGATCTCATTTAGGAACAACAAACAGAAGCAGGGATGTTTGCTCTGTTCTCTTTAAAGTCAAGAATGAAATCGCAGAAGAAGCACAAAGCAACCCAAAGCAGCCAATAGTTTGCCAGTGGAAACATCTAATTAGAAAAAAAATATTATTAATTAAAAACAGGATTATGTTTGAGGCTGGTGTTTTCCCAGGATAACATCCCGGAGAATGAAATGAAATATTTATTACCCAGCTCTGCCTCCTCCCCTCCACCCCCAACCCCTTCCATAGTTTGTTTTTTTTGTACCTCTCGGTAGGCGATTGCGTTTTATTTGGTAAAGTTCACGAATTTGTTGTGAGATTTCTCAACACGCTCCATGCCGGCAACTAAATCATGTACATTTGTAAGCGTTCCCCTGAATAACAATGGGCACCATGCGGGCTGTTTACTTGTTTTGCTAAGAGACGTTGTTATCTATTTCCAGTGAGCATTTGCTTGTGTTAGATAGCCAGTGGTGAACTGTCACGGCTCTGCAGGCCTTTGGGTGGGTGGGTGGGTGGAGGGGACTGGAATCCAGTGTGGTGTTGTTAAGTAGATGTGGGGAGAGGTCTGGCTCAGGATAAATTCCCCCATGGTGGCTTAACCCTGTTGTCCTAAGGTTAAATATAACCTTTGTGAAGTGGCTTTGTGCCACTGTGCGATACACAGGCAAACAAGTGCCTTAAGAGAGAGAGAGAGAAGTCAGAGGTGGAGAGAATAAATACGTTTAATCCTTAAATCCAATTCTATTATGCCGAAAGAGTAATCCACACCCTTGTTGAAAATGACATACAGTTCATTTAAGAATCAGTTTTCATTCGTTTCTGTTTTTTTTTCTCTTTTTAAAAAAAGTGAAAACCAAAGCATGTCTTTGCACAGAAACATCCTGGGCAGTTTGACCAATTAACCCCTGCAGCACATTCTGGGTTTCAGGTGATCGCCCCTGAGGAAATCGTGGACCCAGATGTGGACGAGCACTCGGTCATGACGTACCTGTCTCAGTTCCCCAAGGCCAAGCTGAAACCCGGCGCTCCTCTAAAACCCAAGCAGCTTTTCCCAGACAAGGTTAAAGCCTACGGACCAGGTATGCAAGCTAGAGCCTAACCTTTCTGTCCACATGCAGAAAAGTTAAAGAGGGTAAATTGTCAGTAGAAGGCACCTTATATGAGCTAAATTTAAAATGTCAAAGATTTTGTACAGTAATATTTTGTCTGAGTCTTCCTGAAACTCTGTGCCCGCCTTCCTCACGTAGAGTCGCTCAATTCTGTTAATTTTTTGAAAGAATAATATATTTGAGATTTTTAATTTTTTTTAATGATTTCCTGTTTCTGACAAGCTGCCTTACCTAAAGCCTCTTCTCTCTCTCGTCTCTCCTCCTGTTGCATTTCCAGGTATTGAGCCTCATGGCAACAAAGTCCTGCAGCCCGCCGTGTTCACGGTGGAAACTCTGGAGGCGGGCAGCGGGGAAGTCTTGGTGTTTGTCGAGGATCCTGAAGGACACAAAGAGGAGGCAAGTCATAAATCTCAACATCGACGTTCAGCTGACTCTTCAAGTTTTTGCGAAGTGTGGCATCTTTTCTTGGGATTTAATTTTTTGACTTTTTTTTTTTTTTTACTCTCTAGGCCAAAGTTAAGCCCAACAAAAATAAGAATGGAACCTACACTGTCACCTACCTTCCAAAAGTGGAGGGTGTCCACAAGGTAAGAGCAAACTCACAGTTCTTTTCTTATTAACTTAAGGGTCACTAATTAATATATTTGCAACATAATTATTTGGCATTACTTTTATTTAGGACAATAAACCCCACGAAAGAACACAAATAACATGAGTATTATACCGTATTATCATTAAAATAGCACTTATCTTATAATCATTATCACTTGAGCAAAAATAATATTATTATATCAGTATATTTAGTGTTAGATACAGACAAATAATAATGTTTTTTCAATTACAATAGCAATATCAATGCCTTTTTTAAATAGAAAATTGGACAGTATTGCTGTCATGCCAAACTGCCAGTGTTTAGCATAAAAAAACATGAAAAAATAGAAGATATTTTAGAAGATAAATAAATACATGTTTTTTCTTTCTTTTTTTAACATTATGTGATTGAAATTTAAATGTATAAGTGGGCAGAAATATGTCATTCTGTGTCATGGTATACCGTACATGTGCTTTTCTCATATTTGTGTAAAAACATGAAAGTGCGTCAGGAAAACATTGTTAGAACAGTGATCTTATGCTCTTTTAATAACAATTTTTAACATCCTATACAGGAGAAATGTTTAGTGATGTGGGCAACCTGTCTAATAATCTTACACCCCCAAATCTTGTCGTGTCTTGCCAGAAATCGAGGCATGTTTTTATGGGAAACAGACCTTGGATTCCACAGGATTTCAGACTCGTCTTTCATTTCCCTTCCCTTCTTCTTCGACTGTAGGTGAAGGTGCTGTTTGCAGGTCAGGACATCGACAAGAGCCCCTACTCCGTCAATGTGGCTAAAGCAATGGGCGACCCAAGCAAAGTGCACGCCCGGGGCCCAGGTTTGGATGCTACAGGCAACATGGCCAACAAGCCAACCTACTTTGACATCTACACAGCTGGTACTTACTAAAACACACTTTATCCACCAAAACTGTTCATAAAAAAAAAAACCCTTCCTTTACTTGGTGCTAACCCTGTATGTCTTTGTCATGCTCAGGCGCTGGTACTGGTGACATCAGCGTGGTCATCGTTGATCCGCAGGGTAAAAAGGACACCGTGGAACTCATCCTGGAAAATAAGGGCGACAGTGTTTTCCGTTGTACCTATCGCCCGGTGCTGGAGGGTCCTCACGCCATCCACGTGCTGTTTGCTGGCCAGGAGATCCCCAAGAGCCCTTTCAATGTCAACATCGCGGAGGGTGAGCCATCCGTCTGCGTTGTACATTAACTGTCAGACAAATCAGATTTCTTAGTGGGCAAGCTGGTCTCAGGGCGATCAATTTTCCGTCATTTAGTTTTTGCCCTGGAAACAGTCGAGCCTTCCTCTACTGTCCATAACCCACGCTGTCTGTCATTTCTAGCTCCGGCAGTTGCTCCTCCCCCAGGAGCTCCTCTGCAGATAGCTCCTCAGTCAGTGCGCACCCCTCCTGGAGCGAAGGGTGTCCCTCCCTCAAAACCTGGCCGTCCAAGTTAGTATGCATCTGATAGGAGGGGCTTGTCAAACCATCCCAGCGCCATCCTTCCTATGCCAGGCTCTGCGCTTTCCTGAAACTTAAGGGCGCCGCAGCGCAACGCCTTGCTTGGTTCGCTTGTTCCGTCTTCTCGCTGCTTGGTGGCTCAGTCCTGTTCAGAAACCGTCAGTGTTGTACAAATAGTTCCATAGACGTAGAGTGTCTTTACGTTTGCACTTCTGTGAATTGCTGCGTTCTTCCTCGTTTCGGTATCTCTGCTTGTGGTGTTGACATGTTTGTTTTCCCATCATGTCTAAAGTTTGCATCAGCCATCTCTCCTTTTCAAAGCCTGCCTTCAACAGTTTTAAGTGACTTGACTGAAATGTTGCCGGATGCTCCTTTCTGCACTGTAATGTGTTAGTTTATCCCTTTGCGTTGTGTATCTGGTCTAGTGCGTTGTTCCAAAAAAAAAAAAAGCATCATTGTTGTTTTCAGCATTTTTTCCATCAGCGTTTAAAGACTCTCCAGTGAATTCAGCTTGGATACTAACATTACTGTCAAACCGCTGTCCCCGTTTCCCCCCCAAAAAATAATTTTCTCTCTTGCACTTCTTCCTTTCAGCCATAAACCCCAACGCTTGCAGAGCTACTGGCAGAGGACTCCAGCCTAAAGGCGTGAGAGTGAAAGAGGTGGCAGACTTCAAAGTTTTCACCAAAGGAGCTGGCAGCGGTGCCCTGAACGTCTCTGTCAAAGGACCAAGTGAGTCACACAGACTCCCTTTTCTCTCCATCGCTTTCTTCTCTTTCCCTTTCTTAACGTCTTCTGTAGTTTGAGCTCGATGTCTGAATGTTTTACTCACATCTGGTTATCACGCGGTTCTGAGTGAAGAGTCAGACTGTGCTAAACCTCTGTGTTCATCCTCAGCTGGAGCAGAGGAGCAAGTGAAAGTGCGAGACGCCGGGAACGGGGTGTACGAGTGCGAGTATTACCCACTGACTCCCGGTAAATACACAGTGAGCATCACCTGGGGAGGCCAGCCAATCGCGCGCAGGTAGGATCCCGGCGCCGCCTTTAGCCTCTTTGTCCTCATCTATTATCAAGCTTAAGCCGAGTGACGGTGTTGTGTGCATCACAGCCCCTTTGAAGTGGAGGTGGGAGACGAAGCAGGTTTTCAGAAGGTGAGGGCCTGGGGCCCGGGTCTGAAGACTGGCATGGTGGGAAAATCTGCTGATTTTGTGGTCGAAGCTATCGGCACTGAAGTTGGAACTCTGGGTAAGACTTTCAGCTCGTCAAACTGTTCTGAAGCCTCTTGCGGGCACACTGGCATTCTTTTAAAGTTTCTGTATCTACAACACAACCCCACACAGAGATTGTGAGGTGTAAAGAAAATTATACACCTTAGTTAGAAACTAGACTCAGCATGTGTGCAGTTCTGTCTTGGTATAAATCCAGCTGTTCTGAGAAGATCGTAGAGGTTTGTTGGAGGAACATTAGAGAACAAACAGCATCGTAGAGAACACAGCAGCTAGCTCAGGGATGAAGTGAAGAAGTTTAAAGCGAGGTTAGGTTGTAAATCAACGTCAGCAGCTTTGGATATATCAGAGAGCTCTGTTCAGTCCGGCATCTGAAAATGGAAATAGTGCGACGCAACTCCAAACCTCCAAAGTCCAAAGGGCTTGAATGAAGAACAGTTATGAATAATTTTCTATGATTTCCATTTATTCTATAGTCGTTAGGTATATTTTATAATCACGTGTTCCTGGAAACTGTAAAAAGTATTTTGCTTTTTTGTAAAATTACTAAGCTTATTATTTATTTGTAGTTTGATACAGACTAGTATTTTGGACAACGTCAAAGACACTAAAACACGGATGTATTCCTAAGCTGACAGGAAGTCAATCACTGTAAAGCTAATAATATCTCTGCATAGATCCACGGCTCAGACAAAATACATGAAAGTTTGTGGGCGAAACGAGACAAAATGTGAGAAATTTAATGTGCATACTTTTGCTAGCCAGGCTTTTTACGGCCTCTGAATGTTAAATTTCCCCAGGCTTCTCCATCGAAGGCCCGTCGCAGGCTAAAATCGAGTGCGATGACAAGGGCGACGGCTCCTGTGACGTGCGCTACTGGCCCACCGAGCCCGGCGACTACGCCGTCCACGTCATCTGTGACGACGAAGACATCAAGGACAGCCCCTTCATGGCTCACATTCTTCCTGCTGTTAACGATGTTTTCCCAGAAAAGGTAACTCCTGTTCCTTTCAGTATAAAACCACATTTCAAGAACCTTTATTTGTTGCATTTAAAACAAAACAAAAAATTGCAGGTAAAAGCCTACGGACCAGGCTTGCAGCCAACTGGGGTCATCGTAAACAAATCCACCGATTTCACCATTGATGCCCGCATGGCTGGGAAGGGCCACCTGAAGATCTATGCCCAGGTATGGAGTTGCACACACGCTTTCAGAGCCTTTGTTTTTATTCATAGGGATGTGGCATTTATATTGCATAAGGCTGGTACACAGCAGAAGTGACTGCGAGGCTTGTGTGTCTACCCAGGACGCCGAAGGCTGCACCTTCAATATCAAGATCACAGACAGGGGAGATAGCACGTTCGTGTGTGCCTACACTCCTGTCAAACCCATTAAACACACCATCATTATCACCTGGGGGGAGGTCAACGTGCCCAACAGCCCCTTCAGGGTAAGATACATGCTCAGCCACGGATACGGCATGTAAAATTAAATCAATCTAATGCGATGACACTTTACCAAATATAAAGTAAGAGGACTGCAGAAGTTGCACTTCAGCTCGCCTGCCTCTGCTTTAAGTACACTGTGAATTCATTAGGTGCTGGTTGGAGAGGGCTGTCATCCCGACAAAGTCAAGGTCTATGGGCCCGGAGTGGAGAAGACGGGGCTCAAAGCGAACGAGCCGACGTACTTCACCGTGGACTGCAGCGAGGCCGGCCAAGGTGAGCGTGCACGAGTAGCTGATGTGAGCGGTTAGGAAAGGCTCTCCTGGGTGTTGGCTGGCTGAAAAGTTTCCTCCAGCTTGTGATTTATAAAAAGGAGAACTGGAGAGTCTCATGCAGCACAGTATACTATTACTGATACAAAGGTATCAGTAATGCTCTTGGCTGGGAAATAAACCAACAACAATACTATGGGGATAAACACATGATCAATATCAATAGATAATACCTTTGAAAGAATATTGAATAATTTCATTGAACTCCGATCCAGAACCAAACAGCATTGTGGGGGATGTAGGCAGCAGAAAAGGTTTAGCTGCTCAATCTCCCACGACCAGCTGAACTAGCTTCCTCTTTGGTAAATAAACAGAACGTTGTGAAGTGGAAGGAAAAAATTAGTACAACAACTCCATATAAAAAAGAGAAAGGTCACATCAACAGATTGGCAGCGTTTTGGAGATATTTAAAACAAAAAACTAATCAATAATTATTGATATCAACTGATATGAAACTTTTATATCGTGATACATTTTTCAGCCGTTATATTCCAGCCCATTATCCAGCCCTGCTTGGTGATGGCTACTTCATCTTCTCTTGACTCAACTTTGTTTTTTTATTTTTATTTATATGTACCATTAGGAGACATCAGCATCGGAATCAAGTGCGCCCCGGGGGTGGTCGGGCCTGCAGAGGCCGACATCGACTTTGACATCATCAAGAATGACAATGACACCTTCACTGTCAAATACACTCCTCCTGGCCCGGGCCGGTACACCATCATGGTGCTGTTTGCTGACCAGGTAGGAATTTGGAGCTGACATGCAAGAGACAGCTGCCATCCGCTATATCCATCCACCTGTTCAAACCCTGTCATCCTGACGGTTTCTAATGCTTTTATCAGGAAATTCCTATCAGTCCATTCAAAGTGAAGGTGGACCCCTGCCACGACGCTGGCAAAGTGAGAGCGGAGGGTCCTGGACTCAACAAGACAGGTGAGATCTTTCAGAGTCTGATTGGGAATTTACGGCTATATCTGATGGTTTGACTGGCATCGCTTAGAAAATGCTTGTTCTTTCAGGTGTGGAAGTGGGCAATCCAACCCACTTCACCGTCTACACGAAGGGAGCTGGGAAGGCCAAACCTGAGGTCCATTTTGCAGCGTCAGGCCCTGGGGAGGCGGTTCGGGACTTTGAGATAATCGATAACCATGATTATTCCTACACTGTGAAGTACACGGCTCTTCAACAGGTACAGAGAGCTTCGGTTTGACAAGTGTCATCGTGCGTAACGACGCCTCATATTAGAATATTAGTAAATATTTAATCTTCTCTTTTTTAATCAGGGTAACATGGCTATTTCCGTGACTCACGGAGGAGATCCCATTCCAAAAAGCCCCTTCCACATCACGGTGGCACCAGCTTTGGATATCGGAAAAGTGAAAGTGGAAGGGTTAGATACCAGTAAGTATCATCCATATTGTACATTTTCACGCACTCCGTGTATAAGGAGTACTTGTTAAGAACCTCGCTGCACTCTCACTTGCAGAAGTGGAGGTTGGGAGGGATCAGGAGTTCACTGTTAACACGAAGGGAGCCGGTGGCCAGGGCAACGTGGGAGTTAAGATGACTTCTCCCTCTGGCCGACCAATCCCCTGCAAGCTGGAGTCAGACAAAGCCAAAAACACTCACGGTGTGAAGTACATTCCCCCAGAGGAGGGCCAGTACAAGGTTGATGTCACCTATGATGGGAACCCTGTGCTGGGGAGTCCCTTTGGGGTTGAAGCGGTCATGCCAGCGGATCCTTCAAAGGTAAAAGTTACAACTACACCCTTCAACAATAGAGACTTTTGCAAACTTGTGAATAACTATGAAATGGAAGATTAATGGCACATGGTTTTATAAATAATAATAAAAACAGTATTATTTGTCTTTGACTGCTTGTACTTTGACACTCCTGAATCAGAAGTCTTCAACGCTCGTCTTCAAGGTTTGATTCAGTTGTGTTGGAACAGAAATGCATGTAAAAGTTGCTCTGGAGGACAAGAGTGGTGCCACGAATTGCTCTCAGAAATCACTTTATTAGTTAAATTAATTTAATCTTAGTAGAAATACAGCTGGTTTGTGGAAACCAACAGCTGTATTGTTATGGATTTACAGTTTACATGACTTTTTCAGGGTATTTCACTCCAAACTGATTTGGCTGTTACATTACAGGTGCGAGCCTTTGGTCCAGGCCTGCAGGGCGGCATTGTGGGTAAACCAGCTCCCTTCACCATCGATACAAAAGGAGCTGGTGCCGGTGGTCTTGGCCTGACAGTCGAGGGTCCCTGCGAGGCAAAGATTGAGTGCCAAGACAACGGCGATGGCACATGCTCGGTGGCGTATCTTCCCACCGAGGCGGGCGAGTATGCCATCAACATCCTGTATGCCGAGCGGCACATCCCCGGTTCTCCTTTCAAAGCGGCGGTCCGCCCGGCCTTCGATCCCAGCAAGGTGACGGCTAGCGGACCGGGCCTGGAGAAGGCCAAGGCGGGTGAACCAGCCGCCTTCACCGTGGACTGCACCAGAGCGGGCGACGCGGAGCTTACCATCGAGATCGTGTCCGAGACCGGCGTTAAGGCCGAAGTGCACATCCAGAAAACATCAGAGGGCACATTCTCCGTCACGTACATCCCATCCTTCCATGGCACGCACACCATCACCATCAAGTACGGTGGGCACGCCATTCCCTACTTCCCAAAGGTGCTGCAAGTAGAACCGTCTGTGGACACCAGTGGGGTTCACGTTTATGGGCCTGGAGTGGAGCCGAGAGGTAATATTCTGTTTGCTATTCGACAAAATCCACCTCACCAACGCTTTGTGTCTAAATCAATAAGAGTAAGGGCGCGTGATGACTTGGCGTTATTGAGCCCATTTGATGCAGGGCAGCAAATCACCAGAAGTGCTTTTGTGTTTCAAGGGGTCCTCAGGGAAGTCACAACCCACTTCATTGTGGATGCGCGTTCCCTCAGCAAGGCTGGAGGCAACCGCGTGAAGGTTCGCGTTGTCAACCCTTCTGGCTCCAACACAGACACCTACATCACTGACAAGGCAGACGGCACTTACAGAGTGGAGTACACGGCCTTCGAGGACGGTAAGAGCAGAGAGAGAAGACACGACTCTTCAATACGTTTAATTTAACTGCGTTGACTTGAACACACGTTAAATATTCCGTGTAATGCAGAGGATTTTACCTGGACAGGAAAGAGCTCACACAGATGGACAGAAAAAGCACTAACAGGTTCTTGATTTAGGTGCCGTTCGGGGAATAAAGACGGAGCAGGCGAGGTATGGGGTATAAATACAGAATGATGCAGTCAAGCAATGATGTGAGGGACAGAGATCAGGTAGACAGGCTCTGCTTTATAAATAGTGTGCTGTGGAACAGAAGCTCTTAACCAGGCAGGTATGTGTGCTGCAGGCTGCCTGCACACAGGGAATGACAGAGGGGGATATTAATAGAGACCTATAACACAAAGCTAAGAGATCACAGAGCACTTCTCGTTTCACCAGACATCTTCTAATACTGTAGCCGTGTGGCTGGGAATCTGCCTTACAGGCCTACTGAGAGCACTCTGTCAGAAAAATGTTGTAACAGAATAATGAATAGGGAACAGATGTAACGCCTTGTATGTTCACCCGAGCGTCTGCACTCTCGATAGCGTCTTTTATAAATAAACAGATGTTTATCTCCCTAAAAGGGAGTTTTCGCTGGCCTATAATTACAAGCAAGAGTGCAACAACTGAGTATTTCTGCCTGTTATGAGAATGTTGTTAAGATCTTTTGTGTTTTTGCGCGCAGGTATGCATTTGATTGAGGTCCTGTACGATGGCGCGCCCGCTCCTAAGAGTCCCTTCAGAGTGTTTGTGGTGGAAGGATGCGATCCAACCCGTGTGCGTGCGTTTGGACCGGGTCTGGAGGGAGGAATAACCAACAGGCCTAACTGTTTCACAGTGGAAACCAGGTAACGTTTAATCACACAAAGGGGAAATAATATCATATTTTCATCTATATTAAACAGCACACAACAAAACAGAAAGGAGTTTCTCTGGGATCTATAATGTATTACTGTAAAACTATATATATATATATATATATATATATATATATATATATATATATATATATATATATATGCAAGTCCTAGAAAGAGTATAATCATAAGGTGCAAACCTGTTTTGCTAAGATCTTCACTACAAAAACACAAAATCCACAGTATTTTTTAGAGCATACATCTTAGTGCATTTGAAATAAGACAAAACTACCTTACAAGTAACTTTTCAGCAGGACATAGCTTGTTTTAAGTCAATAATTCCTTTTAAAAAAAGCTCTTATTTTATCTGGTCTTGGATGCTAAATCTTTTATTGAGCTTGTGTTATGCTCAATGAAACAAGCATAAAACAGTTACAAGTTTATTGTAACTGACTTGCATGTTAGTTACAATTAAAGATACAGGTTAGTTACAAGTTACTTACTTGTAAGCCAGTTACAATCATGGATGTTTCAGCTTTTGTTTCCTTAGTGGACTAGATTTTAGAAAGGAAATAAGGAGGTGTGATAGAGAAAAGAAGAAGGAAACATGTTGACTTCTCTCCTTCAGGGGTGCCGGTACAGGAGGCCTGGGCCTGACAATCGAGGGAGCCTCAGAGGCCAAAATATCCTGCAAGGACAACAAAGATGGCAGCTGCAGCGTTGAGTACGTCCCCTTCACTCCTGGAGACTATGACGTAAATATCAACTACGGAGGCCAGCCGATCCCCGGCAGTCCGTTCCGTGTGCCCGTGAAGGACCCGGTGGATCCAACCAAGGTGAAATGCTCCGGTCCAGGACTGGGCGCCGGAGTGAGGGCCCACGTTCCTCAGACTTTCACAGTAGACTGTACCCAGGCTGGACAGGCGCCACTGGATGTCAAACTCTACGGACCCACAGGTAGAAATTAGGACAAGTATACAAATCTTTAAAGGGAGGTTAAAAGGTTGTAGGCATATCTAACCTACATTCTACTACATTTAGTGTAGTAGAATGTTTAGCTGGTCTTGGATGCTAAAGCTAGCATTTAGTTAGGTAAGAGGGGAAAAAACCCAAAGGTGCAATAGGACTGTCTAAAATCATTGTCTATCTCAAAACCATAGTATCAGTTTTGTGATGTAGTGAACCTTTTGTCACATTAACTTCAGGAAGTTATTTACTATATCTGCTGATTATTTACTCAAGAAAAGGAAGCTACTGGGGTACGCCACAAATAATCTTCCCTGTGAAACACTTTCTGAGAAACAAACATGTAAACAATTTTCAATCAGAATGACTTTCTAACAGAAAGCTAAAGCAGTGTAAATACTGATTAGCATTCATGTGAATCGTTTGAACGTCCTTGTTTTTAAGGTTTTGTTTTTCTGTCAGAAAATCAGAGACTTTTTTGTGTAAAGTTCTCTAGATATGTTCCACATTGGAAGATAATTGGTGGTGCACCACTTCCTACATGTACTTCCAATGTTATGAATCAAGCAAATCAGACTTTATTTGTTGAACACTTTTCATATTGCCACTGTGCAGCCTGCAAAAGAACCAAACAGAAAATTATTTCATTAATTCAATAACCGATCAAATTAAAACAGTAATCCACTTCAGACTAGCCATTAGCTTCGATGCCTGGGACTCTAGGTTTTTGCTACACAAAAAAATGCTAAAGAGTTATCTACTGGAACTAAGATAATAACTGCTCGTAACCTTTCCACACAACCTCACTTTAAACATTCTGAATTATTCCCTTAACCTTTCACACTCTGCTCGGTAAAGCGAATTAAGAATGCAATATTTCTGTGTGTTGCAGGCACCGTGGAGCCGATGGGTGTGAAGAATAACGGCGATGGCACCCACACAGTTCACTACACCCCGGCGCAGGACGGCCCCTACACTGTAGCTGTTAAATATGCAGATCAGGAAGTCCCGCACAGGTTCAGCATAAGATTAATGAGTTTATATATAGATAAATAAGAACAACCAAGCTGTATGTTCACATACGTCTTAATTAAAGTTCCCCTTGCTTGCATTAAAATATATAAAAAAGGTGTGCTTCAGCAATTTTTCTGTCCTTATTTCTTTTTTGTCTCAGACTCTCTATATTCTCTGCCCCCCTTTAACAGCCCATTCAAGGTAATGTCTCAGCCTGGGCATGATGCCAGCAAGGTCCGCGCCAGCGGCCCCGGTCTAGACACCAAAGGAGTGTCTGCCAGCCTGCCTGTTGAGTTTACGATTGATGCCCGGGACGCTGGAGAGGGACTGCTCACTGTGCAGATTCTGGTGAGCTTCCGCTGCTGTGTGCGCTAACCATCGGAGCCGCAAGCTTGTTTCTCCAACGAACATCATTTTGCATGTCGTTCACAGGACCCAGAGGGGAAGCCGAAGAACGCGACCATCCAGGACAACAGGGACGGGACCTACACCGTGTCCTACGTGCCCGACTCCACGGGTCCTTACACGATCACCATCAAGTACGGA
Organism: Xiphophorus maculatus; assembly: GCF_002775205.1. NCBI lineage: Eukaryota > Metazoa > Chordata > Actinopteri > Cyprinodontiformes > Poeciliidae > Xiphophorus > Xiphophorus maculatus. The sequence continues at coordinate 20,558,669 of NC_036444.1, read as the reverse complement.
GGAGACGAGATTCCCTACTCTCCGTATCGAATCCAGTCGCTTCCCACGGGAGACGCCAGCAAGTGCCGCCTCACGGGTAACGAAGCCGCGGTTTTATACTTTCAAAGCCAGTCGTTTAGTGTCGTATTCATTTCGTCCTTTAACTTGCAGTTTCAATTGGCGGACATGGAGTTTGTGAGTTTACCCTTTTCTTTTCAGCTAAATTACATGAATTTGTTTCAGAAGCAAAGTTTAAAATGCCCTCCTTTGTCCGCCCCCACACAGCGAGTCTCCAGAAGCTGCAGACCTCTGAGGACACGGTCATCACGGTGGATGCCAAGGCAGCCGGGAAAGGCAAGGTGACCTGCAAGGTGCTGACTCCGCAGGGGATGGAGCTGGACATGGACGTGGTGGAGAATCACGACGGCACCTTTGACATTTACTACACGGCCCCAGAACCTGGGAAGTATGTGATCACCATCCGCTTTGGGGGGGAGAACATCCCAAAGAGCCCCTTTCATGTGGTGGTGAGTGCAGGAGTAACAAATAGCTGCTACAGGTGCGTGCGCTACAAGTTCCAACGTTAAAAACTTATTTTTTTTTGTCGTTCTGTGTCACCAGGCCTCAAACGAGCCGGTGGTTCCCCGTGACCCCGTGGATCCTCTCTTTCGTCCCGTTAACTTCCTGGTGCCGTTCACGCCACAGCAAGGAGAGATCACAGGTGAGACTGACGTATTTAAAAACCTGCAACGTTTCTCCTTTGCCCAGGTCACTGATATTTAAACACTCTGCAGGTGAGGTGCGGATGCCCTCTGGCAAGACGGCCCGCCCGCACATCACCGACAACAAAGACGGCACAATCACCATCAAGTACCAGCCCACGGAGAGGGGCCTGCATGAGATGGACATCAAATATGACGGAAATCACATTCCAGGTCGGCTTTCAGCGGCTCTTTTTTTATGATTTTTGAATTTGTTAATGGTATCCCAATTCCACTGTATGAGCAGACTAGTTATTTTTCTCCCTCTGATCCTCTGCAGGAAGCCCGCTGCAGTTCTATGTGGATGCTGTGAACAGCGGAGTGGTGACCGCCTATGGTCCGGGTCTAAGTTACGGCATGGTCAACAGAGCTGCCACGTTCACCGTGGTAACCAAAAACGCAGGAGAAGGTGACAGTGAAGCAATTTTAAATGCTCTTTTTTAGAACATTTTACATGATTTTAAGGTTATATGCTGCAATAACACAACATTTTACAAAGTATTTTGGTTTAGTGCAAATATCGTGAGGCAGTTGAAAAAAGACAAAGCGAACCTGCAAGTACATTTTCAGCAAGAAATAGGAGCTTGTTTTATGTTAGTAAATCCTTAATATTGATGAAGTATAAAAGTTTTACAACTTTTTATTCAATATTAAGGAGTTATTGACTTGAAACAAGCTCCTGTTTAAAGTATCTTGCTGGAAAGTTACTTGCAAGTTATTCTTTGAGGATATTTCGATATCTCAAAACTAGAGCACAATTCTTAGTGAGATTTTGTGCTTTTGCATAACGATTCTCACCAGTTCTCTTTTTTTCAAACAGGTGGTCTGTCACTTGCGGTCGAGGGTCCCTCTAAAGCCGAGATCACCTGCAAGGACAACAAAGACGGCACCTGCACCGTGTCCTACCTGCCCACAGCTCCGGGAGACTACAACATCATTGTGAAGTTTGACAACAAGCACATTCCCGGCAGCCCCTTCACGGCTAAGATCACTGGTGAGGAAACGCCTCGTCTGTCTCGCAGGCAGATGTGAAAGTAAATGGCTGTAAACCAGATTCCGGGGGAAGAAAAACATCTGAAGTTATCTTTTCTTTCCCTTTGAATGTCAGGGGACGACACCATAACCAGAACATCCCAGCTCAACGTCGGCACGGCAGCCGACGTGTCCCTGAAGATCGCGGAGACTGATCTGAGCTCCCTGACTGCCAGCATCAGAGCGCCGTCAGGCAACGAGGAGCCCTGCCTGCTCAAACGGCTGCCCAACAGACACCTCGGTGAGACAGAGGCGGCAAAACTCAGAAAGACGAAAACAGAGCAGAGCATTTGTAAAGCGTGGTGGGCATAATGCTTCCCAATGGAAAGTCAGAGATCTTCTTGTTCATGGAGTACGGAGGCACGCCGGCATTTTCAGACTTTTATTTCTAATGAAATTCTAAAGCCCTTTAATATTTTCATTTTCCACCTCGTAATTTCACACAGCTTTGCCTCGGTTCGTCTCATAAAATCCCAACACAGAGATGCTCATTGACGTTTGTAGTCAGTTGCAAGGAAATGCCCGTTTTTGTAATTTTTCTGTCTTGATTTCAATTTTTCTTCACCTTGACTATTTTGCAACAGGCATCTCTTTCACCCCGAAGGAGGTTGGCGAGCACGAGGTGAGCGTGAGGAAGAATGGGATGCACGTGGCCAACAGCCCTTTCAAAATAATGGTCGGCCAGTCGGAGATCGGCGAGGCCAGCCGAGTGAAGGCCTTCGGGAAAGGGCTGGTCGAGGCGCACACTTTCGAAATGGCTGAATTCTTTGTGGACACGAGGAATGCTGGTAGGCTCTCGGCGTCCCGACCGTTTGCCACACAGGTCTGGACACAAAACACGGCTCTGATCGTTGGTTCCGGTTTGTGCACAAGGCTACGGCGGTTTGGCGTTGTCCATTGAGGGTCCGAGCAAAGTGGATATAAACTGCGAAGACGTGGAGGACGGGACGTGCAGGGTGACCTACTGCCCCACAGAACCTGGGAGTTACATCGTCAACATCAAGTTTGCTGAAAAGCACATCCCAGGTTAGAATAAATAACATTGTGGGGGAAAAAAGAAAGGGAAAAGAAGTGTGTATAGAAGAAAATTGAACAAAAAAAGCAAAACTAACTACTTAGACCAGTAGCTTAATACATTTTCTTCAATGGGAAATCCATTTTGTATATATTATTATATAAACGTGCTGAAAAGTCCCCAGTTTGCATCGCAATCTGTTGACAAACAAAATCTTACTTCATAAAAAAGGAAATTCCTTACAATATCAATGCCATTCTATGGGGAAATGTTTTATATATTGCATTAAAACTGAGAAGAAAATAGAAAAAACGTTGCTAAAACTGGCATTCATAGCATTAGCTTACCTTTAGTTCTTGGACCATGAAAAAAAAGCCAGCATGTTTTTGTTGTGTTGGTTGTATTATTAGAAATAAAACTTATTTTAAGATAAATACAAGCATTAACATATGACACAAAAGGACATTTTTATTTACTAACTAAAAAAAGTAATTTTTATCTGACAAATACATAAATAAATAAACCAGATCTTTCAAATTAGGGGTGGGCGGTATGGACTTAGAAATTTATCGCAATAATTTGTAGTGCTATGGTGATAACAATGAATATTCAAACTTAAAAAAAAAACAATGTATTATTACTTATTTTAGGTAATAAACAGTTTTACAGGACAGTGCCTGTATAGTGCCACAGACATAAACACTGATCTTGAAAAACAAAAATTCCCGTTTGAAACAAACGGGAATTTTATTATTTTCTTAGGGCATAAAAAAGGTGGGAAAAATATTTTTTGTAAAATTTTTTTTTTTTTAGCTAATCAGTTGTAATTTTCTCCAAATACAAAGTTGTTATTTGAAAAATACATCAGTAGTATTGTTCTTTAGGGGTTATCTGATGTCAGAGTAATTTCTTTTACCTGCAAGAGTCGACTACAGTAGGAGGAGGGACCGGGTCGGTCGGCATGCTTTTTTGTCTGTCGGCCATATTGGATTTAACAAAAAGTAATTTCTTGCATTTGCAGCTGATGGCCAGTAGTTGACAGTGTATTTTATGACGCATTAGTGTCCACTTCAGTGGTCTGTGTGTATTTATAACCTAAAAATCCACAAGAAGCACAAGCAAATGGCTTTTAGATGGCTGTCCACTGTGGTGACCACTATGCATGAAAGGGTTAATGAAAGGAAGAGGGATTTATATCACTTAACTGCTCACAGCAACTGAATATATTCACGTTTTCAAATTTACTGATATTTATTGATGCTCTTGTGGAAGAAAAAGTGGAAAAAAATAGCAAAAATAACATTTCTGATTATACTGTTGAATTTTTTTTTTTTGAGTATCAGTAACTAAAATTTATCACGACAATGATAAGCCATAATTCGTATCATGATAAACAATGTAATAAAGGTCCACCACAACTTGGAATAAAAAAACTAACATTTCTCTGTGTTTCCTGCAGGAAGTCCTTTCACAGTGAAGGTGACCGGAGAAGGGAGGATTAAGGAGAGCATTACCAGGAAGAGACAGGCTTCCTCCATCGCCTCAGTGGGCAGCACTTGCGGCCTCAACCTCAAGATCCCAGGTGAGCGCATCAGACGGCCAGAAAACACTCGGAGAGCGGCGGTGGAGCGCTTTAGACTAAACGAGGCCAGCGCCGCACACACACACACACACACACCCCACAGACGCCCCCCCCCCCCACACACACACTCCTCCATCCGTATGCTCACCGCCGCTTCCTTTCTGCAGGAAACTGGTTCCAGATGGTTTCCGCTCAGGAGAGGCTAACCAGGACGTTCACCCGGAGCAGTCACACATACACTCGCACGGAGCGCACGGAGATCAGCAAGACCCGCGGCGGGGAGACCAAGAGGGAGGTGCGCGTGGAGGAGAGCACCCAGGTAGGAGGAGGAGGAGGAGGAGGGAGCCCCTTCAGAGACGTGTTCGGAGACTTTCTGGGCAGAGAGAGCCTCAGCAGCTTCGCCGGCATCACCGCCAGACCCGAGCGTGAGTCGGAGTTTGATCGAGCCGCACTATTTGGTGTGAAAATCTCAACTGCGTCTAACCTGGTGGGTGTGACCCGGCAGCCGAGAGCGGCTCCCAGGCCATGACGGCGCAGGTGACGAGCCCCAGCGGGAAGACGGTGGACGCGGACATCGTGGACGGAGGAAGCAGCACGTACAGCGTCCGCTTCATCCCGCAGGAGATCGGCCCCCACACCGTGAACGTCAAGTACAGGGGCCAGCACGTGCCGGGCAGCCCCTTCCAGTTCACCGTGGGGCCGATGGGTGAAGGCGGGGCCCACAAGGTCCGCGCAGGAGGTCCCGGCCTGGAGAGAGGCGTGGCTGGAGCCCCATGTAAGACAGAAATGATGTCAGAACCTTACAGAATCTCAGTCAATTGCGTGTCACTGAACAGAAAGAGTGATACGATTCAAACTTTTAATTCTACCTCAAAGATAGAAACAAAACCCAAATTCACTTTTTCTGAAAAAAACATGCTATGCAAAGGAAGCTTTGAGTGCATGGTCTCTCTGATACTACAGGATCCTTTACATTACTAACATGGGAATTCTTTATCACATTTTCCTTCCACCTAACTTTCCCTGTATAGGACTAGATAAGCGGCCAGATAACAAAGCAATGACCTAATATGGCTTTTTCTGCTTGTGAAGTATTAAAAAGGCTTTCTTGTTGGTTTAATGTAATATAAAATTTTTCTGAGAAACCAAATTTTGGGTTTTCATTTGCCGTGAGCCGTAATTATCAAAATGAGCAGCAGTGCACGCTTAAAATCCAGCATCCTTTGTGTAAACGAATTTGTACAAGCTGCTCTTTTAGAATTAACTTATCAAAACAAACGAGTATATCAGTAATATTCTATTAAGCTTCGATGACGTCCGTTCATTTAGACGGACGTTTCAGACTTCGCTTCTCCTCTGTCTCGCCCGCTCCAGCCGAATTTAGCATCTGGACCCGCGAGGCCGGCGCCGGTGGCCTCTCCATCGCCGTGGAAGGCCCCAGCAAGGCGGAGATCTCCTTCGAGGACAGGAAAGACGGCTCCTGCGGCGTCTCGTACGTCGTGAAGGAGCCAGGTGAGGACTCCCCCCTGTGGAAGGCTGCTCCTCGCCAAATGCGCCGCCTGTTTATTTTTGTCTCCTCACCAGTTGGCTCTCCAGCTGTTCCCCCTCCGCTTCCCTGCGGTTCACTTGATTGTGAAAGTAAATAACATGTCTGCTTCCCCAGGTGACTACGAGGTGTCAATCAAATTCAACAATGAGCACATCCCTGACAGCCCGTTCATCGTTCCGATCGCTACGCTGTCAGACGAGGCCCGCAGGCTCACTGTGACGAGCCTTCAGGTGGGTGCACACCCCCACACACACACACCCCGGCGATAAAATCAAATTAATTCTCAGCACATAAAACATACACATATACAAAATATAAGAGCCGAGCAGCAGATGGTGAGTGTGATTTGTGTTGGATATTTCTGTCTCATAGCTCTTTGCCCTTGAAGTGTAATTGAACGCCAGTATTGGAGCAGTCTGCAGGACTGTAATACTGCGACGCTGGCTGGCGATGAAGGGCTGGATTAACTGTCCCTCGCTAATGTGGGGCAATACAAGCTGTGCTATGTGGGCCCTCCGTCAGTTTACGCGTCTCTCTTGGAGCGGCAGCAAAACAAGGAGTGGCAGATAAAGATACTTTTACAAGTTTACAGCCATCGCAGAGGAGCGTTTGTTTTATATGCTAACATATAGCTAAAAGCAATGTTTTTAGGGATCTGGATGACACTGAAAGCCAGCTGAAGTGCCTCCGAAGTGTGTTTTAAGCCTGAAGTTATGTGTGTCCGGTCGGAGCCATTGTTGTTTTCGCTTTAGGGGGCGATGCTTCGCTGTAAACTTTTTTCTGCCTCTCAGAAACTCAGTCTGGGCTATTTTAGAGCTGATGAGTCATACAGGTTGTGTCCCCTCCAGGTGTGGGCACAATCACTCCCTATGAGAGCCTCACATACAGTTATCATGGACAAAAACGACTTATATTAACTTTGGATTTTCTCTTCCAGGATAGATGTAGCTTTTGTGATGAGAAAATTACTGAAAAGGAAGCAAAACGTTAACACTTGACAGCAAATAATTCAAAGTAGTAGAAGAAGAAAGGGGAAAAAGTGGTCAGCTTCAGCGTGGACAGCGACTTTGGTATTCCAGGAGCTTAGGATCACCTAGAGTCAAGGTGGTTTCTGGGTAGATCCTGATTATACATATTCTGAGCAGTTCTCATAATGTGATCGGGGAACGATTTGGGTCAGGTGCCTGACACTTGAATGCAACTTGGTGTTTCTAACAGGAAAAAAAATCCTAAACACAAGTCAAAAATAGCTTTGGAGGGCTTACATTGAGCTTCCTAAACGGCCTCCTCAAAGCCCTGAGCTCAAACCCGTTGAAAATTAATGGACTATGATTAAAAGTGGGACTCGTGCCTGGACACAAACCAATTTGATGATGAGAAGAGCAGGCAGATTTCCAGCAAAAATGATTCCAGAAGCTTGTTGATGGCTACAAAACGCGTGGCTTCTCCACAGCTAACGGATATTAATCCGAATACTAGTGGGTGTGCATATATTTGTATATACATGAACATATATGGATTTGAAAACCGTGAGTTAACTTCAAACGCCTCATTAAAAGCCTGAAATTAGTTTGTGCGGTGATGATGGCTGTAAATTTAGGTTGTGTTCATCTGGTTTCCCTCTAGGAGAAGGACTTGAAAGTAACTCAGGAGGCCTCCTTCATGGTGCAGCGCAACGGGGCCCGAGGTGTGGTTGATGCCAAAGTTCACACGCCCTCCGGATCATCCGAGGAGTGCTACGTCAGCGATCTGGACGGGGGTACGGAGAGAGAACCCAGATGATCATATTTATACCAAGAGGGAGAAGATTATTGCAGGAGGAATGATTTTTCCCTTTTTTATTTTTCTTCTCTCTTTTTAGACAAAAGTGCAATCCGTTTCATTCCACGCGAGAATGGCGTTCACTCCATCGACGTCAAGTTCAACGGGTGCCACATTCCCGGAAGTCCCTTCAACGTGCGAGTGGGAGATCCGGGTCTGATCGCCGATCCCGGTCTGGTGACGGCCCACGGAGCCGGGCTGCTGGGAGGAACCACAGGTACATCCCACACACACCGCTCACACGTTGGGGTGTTTACGTTCAGGAAATGAGGAGTTATATTTAAGACACGGGTGTCCAAAGTGCGGCCCGGGGGCCATTAGTGGGTGCTTGACTGACTCTGTTTGGCCCGCCACAACAGGTGGTTGATGCAGATAGAGATTTTATTGATTTTTTTTTCTTTAATCAGAGAAGAAAATTATTACTGACAAATATTTTCTACAATGGAAAATATTAAGTCTTTTAATAAATATGTTTTTTCTTTCACTTTAAATTCAATGCTAAATAGGATCACGTTTATAAACTGACTTCAACTTAGACTTTATAAAACCCAAATTTGCTTCTATATAGTTTATTAAACCTCTCTTAGTACAGAAAGCACTTTGAAAGAGAGTGAAATTCAGCTGTTATTGCTGAGGATAGGCAGACTTTTTCTTTCTTTAGAATGTGAAGACTGGATGACTTTCTTTTAAGTAACACAAAAAACTCTCAGTTTTGGACCTACAGTGAGTTGAAAAACTGACTCGTTCACTTGTTCGATTAGAAGTATTGCATGCTTAGTTTATTGTTGAGCAAAATCAAAATCAAATTTTTTTGTCATTTTAGACAGGTTTTTTTTGGTCCGCATGTATGTTTGACGTGACGATTTTGGCACCGCCGTATTAAGACCTGCCCTCTGTTCCTCCAGGTGTGCCCTCCGAGTTCGTGGTCAACACCTGCAATGCCGGCTCCGGCGCTCTGTCGGTCAACATCGACGGCCCTTCCAAGGTGAAGATGGACTGTCGAGAGTGTCCAGAAGGCTACAGGATCACCTACACGCCGATGGCGCCCGGCAACTATCTCATCACCATCAAATACGGCGGACCGCAGCACATAGTGGGCAGCCCCTTCAAAGCCAAAATCACAGGTCTGCGCGACAGTCACTCTCCCATCTGATCTGTGGATGACAAATGTCACCATAATGAGACAAATGTTCCGCTGAAAAAAGTGTGGAAGTTCTGGGAAAAAAAAACAACGTTATGTAATGTGTGTCTGTGCTGCTTCTGCTCCTATTTGATAAAAGCTGCCAGTTTATTTCCATCAGTTTTTTAAAATGTGATTTTAAAAAAATACAAAAGATTCAAGTTGTGAAAGTTTATTTTATCCTTGAGGCATAATAAATATTTTTTCAGGCCACTTTCTCTCACTTTTGTGAGAACTTCTCCAAGGTGGAGCTTTCCTCGTTTCGCTGTCAATACCCAGTGGTTATGTAACCGTGTCCAAACCAATACAGTTTTAGATAAGGTCTCTTTTTTTTTTCCCTCTCTCTCTCTCCCTCTCCCGCAGGCGCCCGGCTGTCAGGGGGACACAGCCTCCATGAGACCTCCTCCGTTTTGGTCGAAACTGTCACGAAGACCTCCAAAGTCGGCGGCGCCTACAGCTCGTCTTCCTCCGCCACCTCAGCCAAACTGACGTGCGACGCCAGCAAGGTGGTTTGTCGTGGAGCGGGGCTGTCCAAGGCTTTGGTCGGGCAGAAAAATAACTTCACTGTTGACTGCAGCAAAGCAGGTGAGGAGAGGATAAATTTAGGAAGTGTTGGAAAATTGTCCACACATGCCAAGCGTGAAGAATTTCCATCTGCTTGGATGCATTTGCGACCGACGGTCACCGTGATCATTAATGATGCCATCCATGAGTGTTATTCTCTCGCTAACATACAGTCAGAGTAAAAACACATCAGTACATGAGTAGTAACGTTTTGACTTCCTCTGCAGGGTTTTACAAAATTCAGTTTTGCAAAGAAAACTGAAAAAAAAAATAAAAAAAATCTGCTTTGTATGCATTTGGTTTGATGACATCACAAGAGGCGCGAGAATTGAGCTAATCTGTAAACATTATAGAGACTTTTGACAGATTTCAACCTAGATTTGCGATTTTAGGTATACTTGAGTAGCACAAACTTTAACTTTGCATTTCTGAGTCAGAATTTGACTCAAGTGTTTCTAAAACTGAATTTTTCTGAAATCCATGAAGAGTTTTCACATTTAGCTCAAAGTGTTTTGTTGCATCTATTAAAGGTGAAATATGTTTAAAAAGCTGCAGATGTAGAGGAACAAATTAATTATAAACACACAATTAACCATTTGCCTTATGTGATGTCACCAGAAGCACTTGCCAATGGGAGCTTGTTTTTGGAAGCGTCGACTTTGTCTTGATTTAATAAGCATTTACAACAAATTACCAAAACGATAAGAAAACTTACTATAACTTCTAGTTCTAAGGTTTTAATTTAACCCGAGTTTGACTGCTTTGGGAAAACAGTCAAGCTGGTAGCTTTAAATCTGGATTTTTTCCCCTCTCTGTCCAGGTACCAACATGTTGATGGTGGGCGTGCACGGACCCCTAGCGCCATGCGAGGAGGTTTATGTCAAACACATGGGCAACAAGCTGTACAACGTCACCTACACCGTCAAGGACAAGGGCAGTTACACCGTCATCGTCAAATGGGGCGACGATAATGTCCCGGGGAGCCCCTACAAAGTGACTGTACCTTAAAAAAAACACTGCAAAATGCAACCATTTTTACTCCTCCGCTCCTTTCTGATCATCTGCGAAACAACGGTCAAGCTTCATCGGGTCTTCATGTGTGAAGCACAAGGAAAATCTTTGCTTGCAACTTTACTGGTGGTTGAATATCAAATGTGCCAAAGTTTTTTTGTTTATTTTACACCATGTTCCAAATTATTATGCAAGTGATATTTTCTCAGATTTTCTTAAATGGTCAATGCAAATGATGGTCAATATAATTTTCAAGTCATGAACTATTACAGTATAAATCCAATTTTACTGAACAAAGCTCCCCATGAGAACAGTATATTTTTCAAAAATAAAAAACTCAAAATGCACTGTTCCAAATTATTATGCACAGCAGATTTTCTAAACATTTTATGGATTATAAAGAACTGCAAACGGTCATTCTTTGACTGTGCAGCATTAAATGGTCACATGTACTAAAATCAAGGTTATTTCAATCAAAAACATTTTAACAGACCAAGTCACATGTAAACATAGAACCTTCTTTGATATCACCTGCACAATTCTTGATCCATTGAACTTGTGAGTTTGTGGAAAGTTTCTGCTTGAATTTCTTTGCAGGATGTCAGAAAACCTTCCCAGAGCTGCTGGTTTGATATGAACTGCATTCAGATCTTCTGCTGGAGGAAACTCCAAAGGTTCTCAATAGGGTTGAGGTCAGAGGAGGATGGTGACCACACCATGAGTTTCTCCCCTTTTATGCCCATTGCAGCCAATGACACAGTGGTATTCCTTGCAGCATTCATTGTCATGCATGAAGATGATTTTGCTACTGAAGGTTCGGCTCTTCTTTTTGAACCATGGAAGAAAGTGACCAGTCAGAACGTCCATATACTTTGCTGAGGTCATTTTCACACCTTCATGGACTCTGAAGGGGCCGACCAATGATTCTCTCCCCATGATTTCAGCCCAAAGCATGACTCCACCACCTCTTTGCTGACGTCACAGCCATGTTGGGATGTGGTGGCCGTTCACCACCAATCCACTACTGCGTCCATCTGGACAGCTTCAAATAACTGTTTGCTGCTTTGTAAGGGCATTTTAACAGCTGCTCTCTTAATCCGATAAATTTGTCTAACAGAAACCTTCCTCATTATGCCTTTATCTGTACAAACCCATCTTTGTTCTGAATCAGCCACAAATCTCTACACAGTACGATAACGCTTCAGTTTTCATTAAATATCTAATGTTTTCATACCTTGTCATACGGCACTACACTATCTGATGATTTTTGTCAGCAGACAGATCCTTTCTCTTTCCCATATTGCTTGAAACCTGTGGCCTGCTTAATAATGTGGAACATCCTTGTTAAGTAGATTTTCTTTTATTGAGCTCACCAGACAAACTAATCAACGCAACTCTCTGAAATTAATTATAGTGATTCAAAGAGCCAATATACCACCTATAAATTTAATAGCACAACAAAATTTTTTATCTTTATGACACTTAAATCCAATTTGCCTAATAATTTTGAACACGGTGTATGTACTTCAGAAGTCAAGTAATGCACTCAAAACTTAGCTATGCATCCACTTTTGCAGGAATGTAGCCGTTACAGACTTCCTTAGCGGGCTTGAGTGAAGCTTGTTTAATAAAATGTTCTCTGTCTCAACTGTTTGGTGTAGACAGATGACAAAATACAGATGCTAAGAGATGCTGGAGTTATTGAAGGTATTAACGTGTGATGTTACGGGGTTTTTGTATGGTTTAAGAATGAAAGATTGATTTTTTTTGTTATTAACCTTTTTTGGTAAGTCTCTGAAGACCTAATAAAGATTTGTTTACTAACTTTCCTGATGAATGTGATTGAAGTTATTGTTTGATTAAGTCCAGGATTGGCACACACTCATAAAATGTGAGTTTTTATAGTTCAATGAAACTAGCTGTAAGCATATAGTCAGAGCTGCTATTGAAATCACACTTATGCGTCAAAGTTCAAACTAAATCAAGCTGAAGAACTGTGGTAAGACTTGTATGCACTCCGTCCAATCAGACAGAACTTCTGGTATTTTGCAAAGAGCAATTGGCAGAAATGTTAAGTCTTAAGATGTGCAAAACCTCAGACCCTAAAATGCCTTACATCCGTAAAGGTGGTACTTCAAAGTACTGATTTGGTATCGACTGAATACATACGCATAAGCTTTTTTCTTTAAAACAATACAAAAACTGAACAATTTCGAAAACCATGCATCTTTTTTTTTGTGTCCCAATAGGACGCAAGAAAAACTGAGACTGTTTCGTAACAGCTCTGTTCATACTAAAACTGAATTACAAAATGGTCTACTTACTGACTTGGCAACGTCTGTATGCAAATGCGCTGGTATTTATTTAAGGGTGTCAGAGTAAAGGGGGCTAAACAGAAATACACACCACACTTTTCAGTTTTCGATTGGCTAGAACGTTCCATTTTTCACGTTCATTTTTCTCCCACTTACCGCTGCTGTATGTTCATTTTATTAGTACACGTCAAAGTGAACGAGACCAATAAATGTGAAAAACGTTAAGGTGTGTGTGAAGGGTTTTGCTGAGCGCTGTGTGTGCAGCTACACTCTGCAGGCTGAACTCTGCCAGTCACTGAGCCTCCTGCAGCTCCTCATTCATCTTTAATTCGCCTCCACCACTGGATGCTGCATTATGAACAAGAGCTCACCGACATCATTTCTCTCGGCCGTCTTGATTTATAATCATGTCCAGATGCAATCACAAGATGGCAGCATACTCAAGCTCACATCTGTATATATGCCTAAACACAAATCTCCATTGTTCCCGTTGAAGATGAACCAGACCGCCGCCGCCAGCACACAGGGGAGCCGACAGAGAGCAGAAACCTGAGGGCATAGGCCTCCATTGTGTGTGTAATTAATCCTGTTGGATCACAAACGAAACAAGTGGTTTCTGTTGCGGCACCCCTCACAAAGGGGGAAGGGACCCTGCTGAGGCACAAACCAACCAAGAAGAAGAAGAAGAAGGAGGGTGGAGCAGCTCTGCGTCTCTGTCTGCATGTGTAATCACTCTATGAACTGCATGCGTGCGTGTGTGTTTCTTTCTGTCCTCTGCGTTGTTTTCAGGCCCGAGTCCCACAGTGAGTCAACCAAGCAGCCCCCGCATGGTGACACACTCCATGGGCACCAGTACCATTCTTCACAGAGAGGAGCCTATAATTAGGTGCTAATTTTCTCTGGTTCCTCTCTGACACTACGCTGGGGGCCATGATGAGGCAGAGACGGGGAGAGCGTGCCGGGTGCAATCTGATGAACAGAGGCGAGGGCTGCAAACTCCAGCAGGACCAGCTGGCCGAGGGGCCGGAGCCGCCTGATGCTGCGTGCGCTGATGATGGAGACCTGGTTAGGGGTCAGGGCCTCACCCATGTCCCAGTCTGTCCCCCAACCCGTCCTGTTATTCTGCACCGGGACTCAGGCGTCTGTCCACTACAACATGTTTATCTCGCGCTGCTGCCAATTGAATCGTGGAGGATCCAGCTCCTCCCCTTGCAGGCAGCAGCCATCAAGCAGGCGAGATAAAGAGAAAAAAAAGGAGGGAGGAGGAGGTGGAGGTGAGGAAGGGAAACAGTGAGAAAGATGGATTACAAGGATTTAAAGAATCCAGATGGAAGAATAGGATGCACATTCTCACACATCTAAGATGGGCTGAAAAGGGAACCTAAGAATAAATCAATCATTGCCCCAAATCCAGTTAGCACAAAATGGAGAAGGAATCCTGAAGCTGTATGAACCGGGGCTTTTCTCTGAAAATCAGCCCAACTCCTTTGAGATGTGTAGTTTATCACTTACAGAACAACATGTCACGCTGAGTTTCTCTCTCTCCTCTTTATTTCAATCATGATAAAATCTAGCCTCCCCAAAAAAACAACAAAAAAAAACAAGTTCCTTCGCACACACCTGACTCTGGTGACATCACACAGGGCTTCATTCATCAGCTCAAGATAAGGCAAAAAGCATGAAGGAGGAGAAGAAATCAATCATTTTCAGCAAACACAAGAATGAAGCAACACTAAGTTAATTTAGACTGGCGTTTCTGCTTTTATTTTGGTGTACTAATCTAATTGGGTTTCTTTTAAAGCAAAAAGCAGCAGGATGCTACAAGCAGCAAGCTAGCCAGCATCTTGCTCCTCTGTTTGGTCTACTAGATAGCCCTCCATCCTCCATTAATTACACTGCATCAGGAATAACATGCGAGTGAACCAAGACTCACATTTTCAAGTGGACTAAAGTTTGAATGAGTTTTCCCACTTCAAATAGAAATAGCTCTGGCGCCCCTGAGCCCCTGCTACGCTAGTCCGGCTACCATTTTTAACCGAAGCGTAACGTGTGCTGAATCCTCCTCGGGATTCCTGTGGGGAAAAAACCTGCAATACCTTGTAATGTTTCATCACAACCTGCTCCAGCTGTGAACTTAAAAGAAGATCCAGTGCATGGCTAAGTTAGTGCTAGGCTAATTATTATTATTTGGACAAATAGCTGTAGCTCCAGTGTTCTTCTATGTTTTGCTCTCTGTCATTAATGGTTTCAGCCAAAAACTTAAATAAATAAAAAACCACAGTCAAAACAAAGAGATAGATTGTGGAGAAACGTGTTAAAACAATTGCTCTGTTGTTGTCATGGTTTCCAGTAGAAAAAAATCACAGCTGACATGTTGGGCTAGTCAGTGGGCTTCTGTGTCATTAGTTTTAATTAACAACACCACAATATCAAATCCATACATATAGACAAACACACTCCACCTTTGAGCAGGTTTTGTACAGAGTCTCCATTTTAGTTATCAAAAATCTTGTTTGCTTGTGAAAGGGAGGCGCAAAACAGAGCAGGGAGTTTCAGTTTTGTAAATTATCAGAGAGTAAACAAAGGTCTTAAAACGAGCCCCCCGTGTGCATGCACCTCCAACTCGGCTCCAAGCATTGTCATCACTCAAGTAAACACCAGCGGTAAGAAGCAAGAAAAAAAACAATATGATGTGAAAAATACCGCTTGGCAGCCAGAAAGAGAGAAGCGGAGGTAAGCCGAGGCATGATGAGTTCAGACTCCAAGCAGTGCAAAATTACATAACTCTTAAGATTACGCAATCAGTGATTATGGGTGATGAAGATACATGGAGGCAAATCAGAGCAAGTTAAATTTCTGCAGATGCTCATCGTCAGAGTCACGTTTTGCTTCCATCATCGGCTCGTCCAAATCAGTTGATGAGTTTGTTGACTTTAGTTTTTTTTTCCCCCAGTGATGCAGTTTCTTTAAAAACTGAACAAACTCAAAGCAAACCAAATGAACATTCAGTCTGTTTACTGTTCAGACGTGTCCCGTGGTGGAGTGCTACAAAATATAAACACATGAAGATGATGTTATGTTCCACGTTAGTAGAAAACATCGTCAATTTAAAAGTCTATTACTTTAGGTACGATTACCTGAGAAGTACACTGAGTGGACTGAATAGATGTCTTGAAAGTCGCAGTGGGTTTTACGCATCGCGAAAAAGACACGCTGCATTTCCTCTTAGTTTGTTTACTCTTCTACTACGTACATCTGGCTACAGGAAGGCGCTTGGTTCAAGTGCACCTGATGATGTTCCCACCATAAACAAACCATTCTCAAACGGTACAAAGGAGGAGTCTAGGTACTGTTGTTTGGATCCCCAGCCAGGTTAAGGTTGAACACCCAGCAACTCAAACGTGAATAAAAGCTTTCTTGTCTACCATTGTGCATACTAATACCAGCCAATTAGTTGCTTTCATGATGCCTTAAAACCCAAATACTCACAGAGCTAACTCACAGAGTTAGCATGTCTCATTTTAAAGGTTTTGCACATTGTAAAATCCTGGACTGGAATTTTTTACCTATGTACCCAGCTGTTTTACTCTTCTGTAAACCACTAGATAGTATCTTCAACATGCAAAGCTTCTTCTTTTGTGATTGAACTGGTGAGTAATTTCCACATTGCGATGTTTTTGTTTCTTACGTTTCCTTAACCAACATCCTCATGCTCTTTGACCCAGACACACACACAGTAATAAATTGGGATCATATTAGGAGTAACATTGTGTTAAGGCATGCGTCTTTAAGCTTGTGAAGGCTGTGCTCTCAGGGCAAAAATCTCATTTTGTCGCTTGCCTCTATCATGCTGACTGCTGCTCTCCATCCACTCCGCTCCAGCCTTCTCCCTGCCCTCTTTTCCCTGAGATTTAATTTTCCCTCCCAGTCCTCAAATTCCAATCAATCTAAGCTTCTGCAGATGCAGTGGTTTGCATTCCGTCTCAACGCTTTTCCTGTCACCTCAGGCTCTGGTCTCCATTTTACCTCTGACCTTTATCTGTCAGTGCAGCCCATCTCTTCAGTCCCTGCAGACTGTGTCGCAGCACGCCGACATGTCATGAAAACGATGGGGGGGAAAAAAAAAAAAAAAAAAAAAAAAACGGGAACACTTCCTTGACTGAGCAAACAGACAAACGCGTAGACTAAATGAATGTTTGCACAAACAAATAGCCGCCCAGCAGGTTAATGAATGGACGTGCAGACAGGGAAGGAGGAGGGATTGCTGTACCAGGATTTCATCTGTTTAATTTCAAGCCCAAAGGCAGGAGGACATAATTGCTTCATGCATAGTTGATACACTGAATAATCAAACAAACACGTTTGATCCTTTATGTTGAAGCATGCTCTTTGGATGCCGGGGGTGAAGTTGGGTTTGCAGTGCTTTGCAAGAGAAAAAAAAAAAAAAAAGTTGTTCATACCCCTTGAACTCATTCACATTTCTGTCGCGTTAAAAACGCACACTTTAATGTGTTTTGTCAGAATATCTTGCGATAAAAGAAGTGCAGTGAGCCATAGATGTAGTCCCTTTCAATCATTTATTTTCAAAAATGACAGTGATTGTAAAAAAACAAAAAAAACAA
Source organism: Xiphophorus maculatus (assembly GCF_002775205.1). NCBI lineage: Eukaryota > Metazoa > Chordata > Actinopteri > Cyprinodontiformes > Poeciliidae > Xiphophorus > Xiphophorus maculatus. The sequence continues at coordinate 20,541,238 of NC_036444.1, read as the reverse complement.
AGAGTCCTGTGAGTGACTTAATCTCAGCATAAACTCAGCTGTGAAAGCTTCAGAGGTTTGCCAGAGAACGTTAGTGAAGACCAAAGAACACAGCAGTTGTGGGGAAATTTAAAGCAAGGCTGAGTTATAAAATCTTTTCCCTTAGAGCAGTGTTTCTCAATTCCGGACCTCACCTGCATGTTGTAGGTGTTTCCCTTCTGCCACACACCTGGATTGAATATTTAGGTGATTAACAGGCTTCCGCGGCACTTGATGGTCAAGCAATCCTTCGAATCGGATGTTCTGGAATAGAGGCACATCTAAAACATGCAGAGCAGGGGGGCCTGAGGACTGGAATTGAGAAGCACTTCCTAAGAGTAATGTCCAATCCGTAATAATAAAAAACAATATAAAGGTACGGCATGACTGCAACCGTACCGAGACAGCTGAGTCTGCCTTATAGCTAACAGGAAAGGAGAGTTTTATTCAGAGACGTCAACAGGGCCAGTGTGACTTTAACTGAGCTGAAGAAACTCACAGCTCTGGCAGAAGAATCTGACAACAGGACAACAATTAGTTCCCATCTTCAGAATCCTGGTTTTTCAGGTTGGCAAAAAGAAAAGTTTTCGTAAATGGCTTTTACTTCTATGGCGCTTTATCAGGTCCAAAGGAGCCCAAAGCGCTTCACAATACATTCAGGCCTTCACACACACACCGATGGCGACAAGCTACTGGACTGTAGCCGCTGTAGTAGCTTGTGGCTGTGCCCTCTGCCTACACTCCAGTAGCACAATCCAGCGACACTACTGGACCCTCTGACCAACACCAGCAGGCAAGGAAGGTGAACTGTCTTGCCCAAGGGCACAACGACTGAGGCAGACTGAATGGAGATCAAACCAGAAACCCACCGACTGCAGGGCGAACTCCCACCACCGGACGGTAGGAGTCCTCGATGAAACGAGAACCGTTTATTAAAGTTTTGTACAAGTCCCAAGTACGGACCACGGAAAGCACAAAAAGACGAGATCAAAACTGAAAAGAAAAACTTTTACATCACTTTGAAAAGGTGATCCTCTACGGTTGGAAAGAAAAGGGATCCTAACTTGACGCTTTTCTTCAGGAGGGACATAAAAGCTGTTCACGGCAGAGGCATATAGATGATAAGTGAAAAAAGATTTTTGTTACAGGTTGTAAAAGACTTGAGGTTGGGACAGAGGTCCACCTTCCAGCAGCAGGTTAATGAACCCAAATGGAGAGAAAAAAAACGGTTGGAATTGTCTTTGCAAGGCATCGTTAGCGTTTCAGTGTCTGCTTGTTAACGATTCATAACCAGATTCACTTGGGATGAGAAGGCCACGCTCAGTCCTGCGAGTCCTGCGTCTGAAACGGGGACCAAAGTTTGTTTCATTCAAACAGAATAAGGATGAAATATTCATAATAGCGCTGCTCCACTATGCTTTACTCTGTGTCTCTTAACTCTCTTGCACAAAATCTTGATTAAAGATCAGGTAGACTGTAGCAGCAAATTGGCTCCCCTTGTGCACAACGGTGAACACCCCCACCCCCAAAAAGAAAAAACAATGCAAACGGATGAAAAGGTGTGGGGGGGGGAGGGACTCCCATCAGGCTTTGGCAGATTGTGTTCATGCAGCATGCAGATGCATCATGCGTGAAGCAGATCCGGTGCACCTCACACACCCGTTTGCTAAACACGCTGCACTACAGAGGGGGGCGGATTTCAGTTGATGGAAGACTCGAACGAGAGATGCATGCCAAAGACCCTCACTGCCTCCCCACCCTCCGACCCCCTGCACAGCATTTTTCACATGAGCAGCAATAAGTGTGCAGACATTCACTAGATTAGACTCTTTCCTCTACCACCCCCCTACACAGACACACACACACAAACACACACACAATCTTGACCCAGGCAGACGTATGAAAAGGAACAGCGTGATGTGAAATGGTTTGGCTTCATGAGGGTCTGTGACTATAGCAGCAGCAGCAGCCTGCGGCAGGAGAAGAGAAAGCTGTCCTTCTGTGTGAGAAAAGGTGTGCTTGCACTTCCTTTGTGGAGCGGGCAGGGACGTGTCAGGGGCAAAGTCCCCACGTCTCCGTCTCTAATTGGAGCGTGTCCCTCTGCCCTGTCCCCGTCACACCGGCAGGATGCTGCGCTAATGCATGGCCCCCCCTGTGGAATGTCTCTTCAGGATGTGCCGGGCTGTCTGCAGCACACGCTGAGGGTCCAGACTACAGATTAGAGGCAAATCAGTAGATTTGTTTGTCCCCGTCTAAAGCAGGGCAGGACGTTCAAGGAGAGAGAGAGAGAGCCAGAGAGAGAGAGAGACATAAGCGCACACAGAGGGGCCATATTTTGTGATGGAGGGCGACAGATGTGTGTTAGTGTGACTGATGTGTTCCGGGTGAGCAGGTACCGCTGGGTCACAGACACCTGGAGAAGGGAACATTAGGCCATCCTGAGCGACGCCCGGGCATACCGATGCTGTGTTTGTTTTGATCAATGACCGAGCGGCAGAGCCAAAGGCAGCTCACTTTTGCGGTAACACCTTTGGAGAAGATTTAGGGGGGAAGATAACGACGTTGTAATTACCGGCGCTAAATCGGAACTGTGGGTACTCAATGAGCTATAAACAAGGTTGCTTCTACGGCCCTTGGGGTAATTGTTTCAGGAGCCCGCAACAGTTTGGTCCGGCGCTGGTGAAATTGGAAAAGGGTGGCATCCTGTAATTTTTCAGACCACTGAAGCGTGACCTGTGTGGTGGCTAGAAACTCCAGCCGATTTCAAATGGAGGCATAACTCTTTTTTTTTTGTTTCCTCCTGCTGTAAGACTCGAAGTCGCATGCTCTCGGTCAGCTTTTAACCCGGCGAGATGATACGGGGTGTGGGGCCCCGTGGCTCATTGGGTAACCACCTGAACTGCATTTTTTTTTTTTTTTTTTTTTTACATTTCACCGTGTAAGCCAAATCCTATTAGAGCATATTAATGCAGTCACAGCCACAGAGCCTCATGCAAACTGTTGTGTTAGATCATGTGCACAGGTGGTTGAATCTGCAGCGCGTTCCAGCGAGCACAAATAGCGCACAGGAATACAAGCCCATTTTGATGCAGCCTCGCAAAAAAAAAAAGAAGAAAAAAAAAGTGCCGTCTGTTAATATTAGCATAATGGGATTCAGCGCACACTCACAGAAACTCACTTAATTCATCACCGCGTCAGGCCGGGGCTAAATAATGCTGCGGCCCCTTGAGCTTTCAAAGGGCGACGCGATTCCAAATATTCCAGCGGAACCGCCCGGGTGGACGCCTGGACGGACACGGAGCGTGATTGCTGAATGTTAATGAAAGCGTGCGCGGGCGGGACGGCTCGGTGTCCAACATAAAGGATGGACCAAAGTGGAGATGTGAACCAACTGTTCATTGCTGTGATCTTGCAGGGTCTCTCATCTGCCCACATGAGCATCATGCAAAGAACAAACACACACAAAACAAACTGACACTCAGTGTTGTTGCTGTGATCTTCAAAACTTTCAGTATTTCATCCTCTCTGAGAGATCACAGTTACTTTCTCTGCAATTACAGATAGATTTTATTATTATTATTATTTCTCTTCAACCTTTGAACGTCTACAAACTTTTTATATATACATATATACAGTACAGACCAAAAGTTTGGACACACCTTCTAATTCAATGGGTTTTCTTTATTTTCATGACTCTTTATAAGGCAATAAATCCCACTTATTAACCTGACAGGGCAGGTTGACCTATGAAGTGAAAACCATTTCAGGTGACGACCTCTTGAAGCTCATCAAGAAAATGCAGAGTGTGTGCAAAGCAGTAATCACAGCAAAAGGTTGCTACTTTGAAGAAACTAGAATATAAGGGCTATTTTCAGTTGTTTTACACTTTTTTGTTTAGTGCATATTTCCACATGTGTTATTTATAGTTTTGATGCCTTCAGTGTGAATCTACAATGTCAATAGTCATGAAAATAAAGGAAACTCATTGAATTAAAAGGTGTGTCCAAACTTTTGGTCTGTACTGTATATATATATATTTTTTTCTTTGAAACATAGCTAGACCTTCTTGATAGTTTATGAACCTTATTTGTTTTCTGCCATATTGGGACTGAATTGCCAAAGTTTCCACAAAACTGAGAGTATAAAAGTCTGCCTGAAGGACATGAAACCACAAAAACCTTTACAGCAATCACATCCACCATAAAACCAAACCTGGGTAGAAGAGCCTAGAAGTTTCTCCTGTTCAGTCCTGCTGAAACCCAAGACCTTTGAACTTAGCACAATTTACGACAAACTGCTAAAACCTTTGCTTGTGCTCCCTCAGTCCTTGCAGAACCAAAAGATCTTTCATCAAAGTTTCAGCTGCACCAACTGAACACTGAGAAAACGACAGTAAATGTTTTCATCAGCTGCTATATGAAAATACAGAACCATAAACATCACCGCCGTCTGTCTGTGAGAGACACAAGGTGGGTGTAGATTAAAAACACCCACGGCAAAGGGCATGCAGACACAAACGATTTCACGTTGATCACATTAAAACGCACACACCGCACACTCTGTCTCCTCGGCATGCTTTTAACCATGATTAATAACGCTCACATTATATCAAATCTCCAAACTAGGCACCTCCGGATAACATATCACATTATCGTGTGTGTCCAGGCCACATTAGTTCTCAGTAAAAGAACCCATCGCTGTCCCTGGAAGTTTAATTAAGCACGTTTCCAAATATGCAGAAAAAAAAAAACGTAGCTTGCAGGTTTCCCCCCCTTATGCGGCAACTTTTCACTGACTTTTCACGTTCGACGAAAGTTTCATATTCGACGCACATTGGAGACATCGTTACTGAGAAGAGCGAAGATTGTTGTGCTAAAGATTGGAGGACAAATCTGGCCGCAGAAGCTCTCGTCTCCGTCTGTCACTAATCTTTTTAATGAAACTAAAGCTCTATGCCATATCTGGGATACTATAATCGCTGCACTAAATAACACACAGTGACATTTATACAGCATATATGAGACGATGCTGTGCTAATAACAGTCGGTAAAGGGAGAGGAGGGCATTACGAGCATGTTAAATACATTTTTCCTACACTTTAATGTGATGATTTTTAACAATTTTCCTTGAAACCAGTTTTATTGCCGTGTTTACAAACATGGTTGATGTTTAATGTGTGTTTAATGCTCAGTCTGGGCCCGAGTTTAGCAGGAAACACCGACAACGCTGTTTTCACGGTTCTCTGTAAAACTGAGCAGCAAATGTTGGATTTTTATACAAGTTGTTTTCTTCTTTTTTTTTTAACTTTCATTGAAATTGACAGTGGACAAGCATGGCTATAATAATTGCAAAACTTTTGGCTTCTATTGACTTTCTCTTGTAAAACTTTCTTCCAACAGCACATCACGTGTGCCTGACCTGCAGTCACCTCAGTCCCATGAGGCGCTGAGGTCATCTGACAAGGTGACGTCCTCTGGCCCACAAGAATGTCGGACGCAGAGTACGGCTGAGCGGTCAGGAAGATTAGCTTTTTATCAACTTTTCCTGAGAGTTTCTACCATCTTTTCCAAAAGCATCAGAATTTCTAAGAAAGATGGGAAAACAAATTACAAGCAGGCTTCCTGTTTGTTGACTACAAAGATACTTCATGCTTGTAATTAGTAACAAAAAGTGCATATTTATGTTGTCTTGCTAAGGTGCTTTAGGTTGTTCCATTTCCATGGGTGAGCCCCTTCTTCTGCTTGCCTCCCCAAACTATTAAAAGCATGAAACAAATTTGCAGATTTGCAGCTGCAACTGCAGCAAAAGCCGTTAGAGCGTTTTTCAAGGACAGCTGAATGCAAACGCACGTCCCATTTTTAATCTGTAAACATAAGTTACTTCCAAATAAATATAATGTTGTTCAAATATGAACTACATTGTGCAGGCCAATCGCAGTACAATCCCAATACATTTGCACCGAAGTCAAGGTTTTGCAGGGTGTCAGCGCTGATGAAGGGTTCTGGATTCGTTTGCAGGCTTTCTGGTTAGTACATCTGCATCAGCATCACTCTGGAAGATGAGAACGGTTAAATGCAATGACCTTCTGGTCAGCCTGATGATCCAGGCTGCTTCGTGCTTTAGGAGCAAATCAGGGAGTCGTCGATCCTCCTTACGATCACATTTTGGGTCGATTCAGTCAGCGACAAAACTCCTAACGGGCTAAACTGTGACAATACAGACCGATTCACAGACTCCACTAGTGGCGCACTTGTGCAAAAAAAAAAAAAAAATCCTATTTCTGTCAAAGCTGGACAAACTGCTGATAAAAAAAAAAAGTAAAAAAAAAAATGTTTGCAACTGTGCAGCAGACCTTATATGTTCATAACCCGCACTGATTCATACAGAGTTCTATTATAGAGAGCTTTATACTACTTTTCTAACACGGTCTCAATATTCAGTTAGGAAGTAGTGTAAAAACCCCTTTGGATCTTGTAGCGGCAAGAGACCATAAGTGGTGCATGGGCTCCGTTGTCCTAATTGGCTCCAGCGGCTGCCCCTGTCATGGTGTAAAAGTTATGACAGGGGAACTGACTCTTTGCTCATTTCCCTTTTTTTTTTATTTAACTTTGGTTTACTCTTTTAGAAAGAAATCATATTTTTCTCAAACCTCTATTTTAAAGTGCAGCCCCGAGAGCGCCATCTAAACAAACCGGCTTTGGAAAAAAAATAAAATTACACTTAGTGGATGGCAGTTTCTCTTGAAAATAAATGAGAGAAATTGTCTCCAAGAGGCAGATAAAGGTGACCTATAAGAGACGTTTTAAGGTCTGTGTTCAAAACCCTTTGAGAATCCATCTTTTCTTTTTGCACATCTTGCAGATGGCTGATGAGATGGGGATCTCAGTAATTTGGATTCCACTTAAGTTCTGTGTCATGTTCCAGAATTGATTGCTGCAGACGAGTAAAAGAAAAGGAAACTGGACTGTTTGTGTAAGAGACCAGCTGTAGGCGAGAGCGACGCGTTAAATCAGTCGATACAAACGGAGAGCAGAATGTTGCAGGACACGAGGAAGATTTTCACGGCTTGATTTTATTTCTCCAAAAAGTGTCTTTGAACCTTTAGTTGAGCTTTTTTTTTTTTTTAGCTGCATATTATACATTTCCGTGACATTCAGAAAGCACCTTTCAAAATCCATCCTCCTTTATCCGCTCGCTGGCTATCTTTTTGCATCACCAGGAGCTCATAAATATTGGCTGTAGTTTCCCTGGGAGGAAAAAAAAACCCAAACAAAATAAAAACAGAAAAACATCAAGAGTAAATCTGATAGTTTTTTGGTTTTGTTCGCCCCATATTCTTTCAAAACTATTACAGAAACAAATGAAAAAGTTTCTGTCTGCCCCACAGCTTCAATCTATTCTCCAGATAAACCCGTTCACATCTACCTCTCTTAATCAGGAGAAAAGCAACTTCCCTCCATTTCTTCAGCTTGGTGGCTGGGATTTGTTCTCTTCTGGCCTGCAGCAGCAGCAGCAGCAGCAGCAGCAGTCAGACACACATCAGACTGCAGCAGCAGCACGCTTTTGTGTCCTGACACATTTCTGTCACAGACACAATTAATGCCTAAAGCGATGCTTTGTGGAGCCGGACCACACAGGGCACTCGCTCTTCCCCCACATGGACACGATGCAAGTACAGGTTTGCCCGTTGTCCTTCCCTGGACCACTTTCATAAGCCACAGCGGCCGTGCACAAGCCTAAATGCTGCGTTACGTCAAAGCATTGTGGGGCTATTTTGTGGTAAACCAACACAAACTAGTGCATAATTCTGCAGTGGATGGAAATTATGACTGAAAATGTTTTCTTTTTCATTTTTAATATGGATTAAAATCTGAATTGTGTGGTGTGCATTTGCATTCAGTCCCCATTTCCTCTGATGGCTTTAAAGACAATCCAGTCTGAATAATTGCCTTTTGAAGTTTCCTAATTAGGAACTGAGATCAACATGCATTCCTGTCACAATAACACATTTTGCTGGATGATAATTTGTCCCAGAAGTTATTGTGATAAACAATAACAATGCTGTTTTACATGCATCATGTTGCACTTTCAAGCAATATAATGTTAATAGCATGATAATGATGCATGGATAAACTTCAAAACTCCATGTGTGGCACTTCACTCTACATCCACCATTTTAGAGGCAGAGCATGGTGGCGGCAGCATTATTCTCTTGGTTGCTTTAGTTCAGTAGGAATGGAGAAGATGGTTAATGGGTAAAGATTCTTCTTCTGGCAGAGCTGCTGTCTTAATACAGCCAGAACAGAGATTCAATCCAGTGTTTCAGATCAAAGAATATTCATGTCTTAAAATGGCCTAGTCAAAGTCAAGACCTAAATGTTTTTGGGGAATTTTTTTTGGGAAAGTTTTGAAAACTGGTGTTCACTCTCTGTCTAATCTGAGCTTAAGTTGTTAGGTAAATATTTCCGTCTGTAGATGTGGACTGCTTGGCATGTGTCACTTTTCAGATTTGTATTTCCACAAACTGTTTTTAAAAAAAAAAAAACACTTTGTATTGATCTGTGATGATTATAATGTGACAAAATGGCGTAGAAATACATTTGTAAGGTACAGTGATTTATCCCGGTGGGATTTGACATCTTTCCTGAGCTGCTATCAGAGAGGAGATCCAGACGTTTTTGGCCCAGGCATTCAGCCTCTAAAGTGCACACTGTAAGATCTGAGCTACCGATTCGGTCTCCGTTCCGCTCCGACACTTTTCGGCTGCCAATGAGTACGGCATTCACTTTATTTATATTTTTTGAAAGGTTCTGCTGAGTAGTGGTTTTGCAACAACAATTTTACAGATTCACAAAAAGTAATTTTGTTTTAAAGACCCCAGTCACACGAGCCAGATGACTTTATTACACACTTCAGGTTTGCAGCGTGATGATTCATCGGTTACAGACATTTAAATAACTTTTTTTTTTTTTTTTTTTTTAAACACAACATGGGAGGGGTTAACGAGAGCTTACAATTACGCTATTATTCCCAGTGTGTCCTGTTAGGCTAAACATTTCAAATCCATCATAGAAGGCATAATTAATCCGGTTCACTTGAATGGGATAATAAACCCTGTGTAATACGCTTTACATGGAGGTGATTGGCAGCTTGTCTTCTAGCCTCTAGGTGAGCATTAGAAGGAGGCAGAGAGTGCGATGGGGATCACATGGGCGCTAATGCGTGTGCCCTTGCGAGCACGTGCTGCCTGTGCGTTTGTGGCGGTGCAATTTGGTTTCGTCTGTTGTGATCCAGTCCCAGCTGTGTCTCATTAACGGCTGTCACTTTAATCCTCTTAGTCAAATCCCATAATTTTGTCCATCAACAAAAACACAAGCAACAGGGCGACGACAGAGTACCCAGCTTCAGTCGTTCAGGGGGAGGCGGGGAGGAAAGTCAGGGCGGCGTCAACGGCAGCGAGGCTGCATCCAGACAGATGTTATGTAAAGCGACCCCGGCGCTCTTTGAACTGTTTGATGAGAAGCTACAGTTAATCTGACTTGGACTGTGCAGATTTCTAGGAAAAGCGTGGATTTTTGTTGATTGTAGCTTTACTTTGCTCATCTGCACATCCTCCTGGGACGATGATGAGCAGTTTGGTTAAATTACACATCCTGCATCATTCTCCCCCTCCTCCCCCTCACCTCCGTTGCCCAGGGCAGCGTTTAAAAAAAAAGGGAGCGCCATACAAAAAATTATAACCTATTTATTGGTTGGCTGCGTCCTGAAAAAAAAAAAAAAGAGAAGTTATCTATTGCATTTATGCATGTACAGTCTGGGAGGAGTTGGTTCTGCTGAGAATCCGGAGACCAGGCTGTCATTCACACAGCCCGGTCCACATGGGGTCAGGTTCAGTTTATCCTTCCCTGTTCAGCCGGACTCTCTGAACAAGAGTTAAAAAGGAGGGCATCCCTGTGGACGTTTGCATCATTGAAGCAGCCGTGAAATGTAGAAGAGAAAAGGCTAATAGAGAGAAACAGAGGAGCTGTTAACGTGGGGGAACCACACCGATCCCCCTGCATCTCCCTGGTTGATTTTGGGGTTCGCCCCGTGTGAATTCGGTTGAAAATCTACGACCGATTCACAATCTGCTTCTCTGTGGCCGAGCGATTCTCTCTCCTCCATCCACGATGGAAGGCTATTTTCTTCTCTTTCCTCACACTGACAGCTGGTGTGTGTTCGCCACCAACAACACTTCAGCTCAGACCAGCTCTATGTATAGATCCCTCTCATTGCAAACAGCTATTTTAGCACCTCCTGCATGCTAAGAATACACATGCAACATTCTGCCGTGGTTTATGCCTTATGCAAATGCTTCTTCCTTTGTTTGCAAATGAGATTCAGTAGTGCTGCAATGCACAGTTTCTTTAAAAAAAAGAAAGAAAGAATAAAAATGCTTGGGTTTTCTTAGCGACGAGCAACCAAACAGGATTGTCCAAATGTCACGCCGTCCCCTGAGAGGAATCGCGATGTACACTGAGCTTGTGGTTACTTTTAATTGTGACATTTATGAGATATAAGAGAGCAACATTTGTTCTCCACTTCTCTCTGTGCCAAATCTGGCCAGCCGGGGGATTCTTTTTGTTCCATGAGAGCGAGTCGTCCATTAATTGTGAGTATAACCGGTGAATCGATCTGTCAGGTGGTATTTTCCCAAGCTGCAAATTAGTTTCCCTGGAAGCTGTTGGACTACGTCGGAGAGAGCTGCGGCGTGTCTGCACCCCGGGTATCGTAATTCCACACTGAGTTGCCACGGCTTCCCATGATGACTATAAAGTTCAAATAAACACATTGCAATTACCATCTTTTTTTTTTTTTTTTTTTGCTCAGTGCATGGGCGCCTTTAGTGACTACCTCCACCAGGAGCCGGGACAAGCCTCACCGCCTCACTTTGCCTTGGTGTCATCCCAGGCTGCAAAACAAGATTAAATTGGTTCTGCTCAACTATTTGCTGTCAGGTAAAAGTGAACGGTTCAGCTTCAAAGCAAGAAGCCACTCTGCGGCCAAACAAACACTTGAGTTTAACAGCCGGGGATTGTGGAATGTGTGGAAACACATAAATGTGCACGTTTGCAAATACATAAAGTATTCATGCCTCCTGGAGGCATGGATTTCCCCCCATTTTAAGTAAGTATTTTGGCGGATGTCTCACTCATCTTGGATATTTTCAGCCGAGTCTAGGTCTGGACTTTGACTAGGGCATTAGTTTTACTGATTTGATAACTTCTGAAGACTGTTGGTTGTCATTTAGAGGTGCTACACTTTTCAGATTTTTATTTGTATACATTAACTTTACAATTGTACACTACTCTGTGTCGGTCTATCACAGGGGTCTCAAACTCATTTTCGTTTTGGGCCAAATCAAGATCATGAATGCTCTTAAAGGGCCGGTTGTGCCAGAATGTAGTAACCCTGTTGACAACAAGGTTAAAATATCAATGAATTCTTGAAATTAAATAATATTATTGAATGTATTTTCAGTCCCTCCAGGATTCTTTTTGTGATTTTTTTTTTACAATTAAAATCAGAGGGTTTATGGTACTAATTTGGAAATATTTGCACATATTTATGACAGTAAAAGCGACCTTTTATCACCTGCTGTATAGATCATATTAAGGCTGAGGCAGCTGTTTAGTACAAGTAAGAAAGTTTTTGCCCAATTGTGTATTAGGGGATTTGTTGATTTTGCCTGAATTTCCACGATAATTCTCAAGAAACTGGAAGGAGTGATTGATATAATGTGGCAGTAAACAGATAAAAACTGCATTGACTTGATTGATAACATAATATTTAAGCACACTTAGTGTTAAGACCAGAATCTAGAGGGCCACGTAAAAAGCTATGACGGGCCAGATTTGGCCCACGGGTCTTGAGTTTGACACATGTGGTCTATCACATAGATTCCCAAAAAAAACGCACTGAAAGAGCTAATTTGCGTAGCATGGTATACAGATATTAAATTTAAAACTAATCTTTAGAGATCCTGAAGTAAAATAACAAATCTTAAAAAAAACATCCAAACACTAGAGATGCTACTACTATGTTGAAATCAGTGTGCAAACATGCACATGCTAAAGCCCACAGACCACACAGTTAAACATTAGCCTAGTGTCAGAAGTCTGTCATTTCTTGTTTGGAGGACGTTAAAGCTCGGGCCGGATTTGCGACCTTTGTTGTGACTGTGAGGCGTGTTTCTCCCTCTTTGGAGAAGATGATTAATTTCTGTTATTTACATTAGCGCCCCGAAGGTTTCTCGGCAGGCCTCACGCATTTGTCATTTCCTCTGCGCCGTTTTTCCAAATGGAAATGAAATAGAACGTGCAGCCTCCTGGGTCTGCCTTACCGAGATTCTTTTAAGCAGGGAAGACGCAAGAAAGACGAAGCAGAAAAAGAGGGAAATAAAAAAAAAAAGACCCAGCTATTTGCTCATAATAAAACAGCCATGTCAACATGGTACTGCAGCACACGTTCACACTGCAGTCTTTTGGCTCCAGTAAACAACACTCTCTCACCGTTCCTTCGCAGCTCCGGTTTAATTAGAGCTCTGATTGGACGAGCTTAGTCCATAAACCAGCCGTAACGCTGGTGCAGTTCAGCTGCAGATCTGCACCGCGTCTTAGATTCTCAACTCAACGGCGGCTTAAAGCCCCCCTGGCTGCAGAGCATCCCCAGATGTCTGTCTGTAAAACATTTCCCCCCCACACACATGCAGTCATCTCTCTCTCTCTCTCTCTCTCTCTCTCTCACACACACACACATCGCAGTCAAACAACTTGTGAATTTCTGCTCTCCCTGTTCTCACTTCCTCCTTCTCTTCTTCACTCCTTGCAGTTCAGAGCTCAGTTCTTTTCACCTCTTGGGAGCATGGTGATGGAGTAAAAGAGAAGCGCGAGGAGGAAACAGGGAGTTAAAGGTAACGTGGAAAAAAAGGGGAAAAAAAGACTAGTAGGTGTCCTGAGAGTGCAGCTCATCCTCTGGGTGTCACTTTCTGCAGCCTAAGTAAAAAAACTGCCTATTTACATACACCGTCTCCTCGTGCACTCCCATTTCCCGCAAAATTGCAAAAACTCCTGAGCTTTGACTTTGTTATAAGTCAGAAGAAATCCAAAACAACTACTTCGTTACCTTTGTTGTGACGTTTAGCTACATGAAATTATTTTCATGTTTAGAAATCAGACTTATAAACTTAAAAAAAAAAAATGGACGCAAGATTCCTTATTGCCCAGAGAACGATCATTCAACTGTAGCATAAAAACACAAATATGTATACTGCATATACAAGTTGTGTATATGCATCCACAATATCCATGAGATTCCAGCCTGAAAAACCTGTGTTGCAATCGCACATGGCAACAGCACTGAGTGGTGGACGTGAAGTGGCGCCATAAAATGATAAAAAAAAACCTTAGTAGAGAATAACTCTTTGAAGCTTGAGTTATGAAGACATTATGGTTTTCTCACATCCGAGCATACATCAATGTCAACTTGCCCACACGTACAACTTTGCTGCTGTATGTGGTCAAAATTGAATACTAAAGGAATGTGTTCCCAAACACCCCTCAGCATCCACCTACATCCCAGAGCGCGATCTTAGAAGAAGATGGAAAAAAGTATAAACCGATGAATGGATGAGAACTTTGCCCAGCAGGCCTCTTGCTGGCCTGCAGAGCTCAACATAAATGTTTCAAAAGAAATTCGTGCTCACCGATGCCATTTTCATGCTCTTGGTATCAGAGCATTGAATTCAGTCGGAATTCAAACCGGTACACAAAGCCGTGCAGGAGACATTTCTTTACTTGTGTACATAAACCCATACAAATGAAATCCCTCTGAAGAGTCTGGGAATCTTTCTGAGTTTGAAAATAAAGTCTATCCTCCTGCTTTTCAGTAAAGTAACTTTAGACGCACGATCGACTTCGGGTTGTTGGTGTATTTCCCTTAAATGTAACGTCACGCAGGAAATGTAAGTGTCTGAGCCACCTTAAAAGACAGCGTGGCCTTGTGGGGACATTTTATTTGTATTTCATCCGACCGTGGCATGCTCAATCTGTCTGCGCTGTGATGGTAGCAAAACCACTGAACTGATTCACTCCCGCCCCCAGCTGCCCGTCTGACCACAACAGAGATGTGGAGTTATTTCTGCTATGTATGACTGCTGTCCTCCCAGGATGCTTTAAAGTAATTAAATTCTTATAAAGCATCTGAAAAAAAAAAATAGAAGTAAACTTGATTTCCGGTTGAAAATAAATTTTTTGCAAATAGCACACAGAGGGGGGCCCTGCACTGGCTAACGCTGACTGCATACCAACGATTGGAGTTTGCGTTTTCTCTGACGCAATTTACCCTTCCAGCTCCATCACGAGCTTTTTCATTTTAAATTTGATGTTTAATGCATAGGGTATATGTCTGGAGGAAATGAGACAGATGGAATAAGAAATCATAAAAACAACATCGCCGTCCGGGTGGGCCTGGTTCTTGATAGATTCAAGAGTTTAGTCAGAGTCACGCAGGAGCGGTCAACCAATCAGAAACAACATGAAGGCTACATAGTGATCAATGGATTCTCTATAATGTCATCCTTGGAAGAACTTTTCACATCAGTCAGCATCTTCCAGGTAAACAAACAGGACCGTAGCGACTAGCCTAGTAACATTAGCTCATCAACTTTGGGAATTATCTTCTTCTTTTTCCAATTATATCTAAAATTTGGTGGAGTCGGCCAAACTGATCTGGACAGATTGAGCTGTTGTAGGTGAATCGGTGAGGCGTGTGTTTGCCCTACCACCTGCCTCATTAGAACCTCCCGAGTTTCAGCAAAACCTGCTGATTGGAAAACAGCAGCCTACTGATGAGGCGTAAATGAGTTATGCCCATTTATGTTAATCAAAACCTCATTCCGTGTTAAACAAACACTTTATTTCCCCCAATGAGACGGCCTGACATTTGCTCCCCGGGGCTGTGGTACTGCAGCCGGCCTACAGCTATGATCATAAGTTAGCGTCTTTATAATGGACCCGACGCTCTGAGCAAGCTGACCTGTTAGACCCAGGACTGCTTGACAGCAGTAATTACACATGTGAGCCATTCAAATGAGCGTGATTAGCCTATAACAAGCTGGAGGACTGAAAGGAGGTGATTAGACAACTGCAGGCTGATTCATCCGCCAGTGGGGGAAACAAGGAGGTGAGTATTTGGGCTGCTTTTTCCGCAGCAACGGTTGGTCTTCTGATGTTTATCCTCATGGTGGTGAGGCCAGCCTTAATGAGAATCCTAAATTGTAATAAAAAAGCAGTTTAGCCATTTTGAATTTCTACAGAGCGTACACAACGGCACGGAGAAAACGGAGGAGCTTTTATGACATTATATCTTCTCAGGCAGATCAGAAAGTGAAAATCTGCGACATTTAATAACACGGGTTGGGTTTAGGTTGCTCACTAGTGTTTATTTCAGCCTCACATTTAATTTAACCACATGCTTGTGTTGTCAGCAAAGCCCTCAAGCTACTCTCCAAAGCCCGAGGATTGCCCTCTGGCTCTTTCCTCTCCTTTGGCAGATAAAGAACCGCGAGGCTTTGCATATCAAAATGTTACACTTTCATTCGCCACAATTTTACAGCGCCAGTCAGAATTTTACATACACTTCTGACTCGCATTGGCACAGAACACGCTGTGCGAGTCTGAATTTAAGATAGGCGTCTTGTCCAATTCACACAGGGTGAAAATTAGACATACGGACTCAAAAACGTACACACACTGACGCGAACGCATGAATGAAGGCATCAAAGTGGTCCTTTTCATCATTCTGCATGGATATTTGAACACTCCTATCGTCAGGAATGGAGAAGCTCATTTGAACTTGTGGACTTCCTGTAATTTGCCCAATCTGAAACCCATTTCGATGTGCTTAGGAACATGTTTTTATTTAAGCATCCCGTTGTGTTCCCATCTATTGATGCTTTTGATTTGCTTTGAAGCTGAAAAATTTCAAGATTGTCCTCCCTGCTCATTTTTCCACCCACTTTGTGCAGTCCGCCTGCATCAGTGGCACCACTTATGGCAACAAAACGGACCCTCAGTAGGTCTCGTACGACTGCAGGATGATGCTGAGCGTCTGAACAAGCAGAGTATAACTCACTCTGACTCTTCAGCATCACTTCAAATGACAGCTGAATGGTTAAAACTTTTACATTACCGGTTATTCCAACAGGTCAACGACGCCAAACGCATTGAAACTGGGCTTGAGACAGATATAGGGGGTAAGATGATTGTATAGGCCTGTCACAAAAACTAATTTTGCTAGATGATAAATTGTCCCAGAACTTATTGCGATAATATCGTTGTTGTTTTGAGACCATTTTCAAGTAATATAATAGTAATAATGGCACAATAATGCAAGAACACGTTCTCAAGGATCAGTAACCTTTAAATTCTAATGAACATTTAAAGACTGGAACTGGAAGACATTTTAAATGTCCAAAACAAATAAAGAAAACAACAGAAACAATAAATAAAATGAATTATGAAGTCTCTGTAAACAAAATTATCTTTCTAAACAGTGCTAGTTGAGAACAAAACACCAGAGTGAATACTTTTATCATTTGGTTTTTGGTCAAAACAGAAAGAAAAGAAAACAATTATTCAAGCAAATGAAAGTCATTGAGTTTCTTTTAATTTATCACGCGATTAATTGATTTATTGTTTATTGTGACAGGCCTAAACATGAAGCTTGTGGTATAGGTCTGACCTCAACCCTGTTGAGTTTTTCTGGACTATGTCTTGATAGTAGGTCTGTGCCAGGACAACAATTTAAATGAACTGCTTTTAAGATAAGAAGAATGTTCAATCATATCCAGAGTTTACGACACAAGCTTGATGATAGCCAGAAAAAGTATGGCTTCTGTACAGCTTCCTATTGGCACATATACAAATATTTATAGGGGTTTATGTACAGCTCTGGAAATTAATAAACCACTGCACTGAACCCCATTGAAAACCTCCTGGTTATTCCACCAAATATTGATTTCTGAATTTCTGTATTAGTATTGTTGTTTCTAACTGAATATGGACTTGTTTTCTCTGCATTATTTAAATTCTAAAAGCACTACATCTTTTTTTGTTATTTTGACCAGTTCTCGTTTTCTGACAGGTCAAGACAATGAACACAATGAACAGCTGTTTCTAACTTTCGGTGCGATCTCATCGCGGGTTTTGTTCGACTCTTGTCCCATTTGGATATTCATGAGCGGAGCTTTTGCAGCAGCTGCCGTCTCTCCTGTGGGTGTACAAATACTTAATCGCCTGTAACAGCATACATTAAACATTTATCGACAAACTTTTAGCAGGCTTCCCAGGATGTGTGATATTTAAAGGCGAGGCTGAGAGCATCACAGTAGCTGAAGAGGAACCGTGCTCTCCGGCTTTTGGCGCAAGCCCGTGCGTGACTGATGTTGTCGCCCAGGACATCATTTAGAGATTAGCGGCCCCCAGAGGTTAGCGATCGCTAAGATGCATCAGTGAAAGCATAGCGTTCCTGCATTCTGATGCTAAACAAACACACACACGTGCACACAAACGTGCGGTAATGATCTTTTCGCTCAGCTTGAGAAACATCTCCTGCGAGCAGACCACATGCAGCAACTGCCATCATTAATAACTTAATAATGATGTACAGTAGTCTGAAACTGAAATGTTTGTGCAAGGACTCAGCTTGAAATCCATCAGGGGTGGGCGTGTGTGTGTGTGTGTGGGACGTTCATTACTCGTGTGTAACAGATGAATTATCAGTTCAAGGCTTTTCACCGGCTGCCTGTCACCGCATTACCGTCTTGACGGCGGTTTTGGGTGAGGGGCTGCCGGTGGTGGCGAGGGCGTTAAAAGGGAGCGCAGGGACTTATCTCCTCGGCTGTAAAAATGATTTTCTGTCTCTTCAGGAGGCTTTGCCAGAGTATAGCATGTGTGCGGGGGGTATCAGTGATCTGAGAGTAATTAAGATACGGGCTCACATCACACACGGGGGCTTTGCATGTGGGAGACGAGCAGATAAAGTTAAATGCGAAACAGTTGAGTTTAAAAGGAGGGACTTTGATTAATTACAAAACCCCTCAAAGGACGGCGCAGCCTCCCTAACACCCCCCTCCCCTCTCTCTCTTGCGCCATCCAAGTGGAGCCGCTCCGCCGATGACCCCCAACACCTCGGCTTTATCTTCAACAGGCAGGTTATCTCATTAGTTGCTGAAGCTCAGCCATTCATTTGCGGCGCCGCTCTTTGTGCGAGACTCAAATGTGTCATTATATTTGTCTCAAGCTGTTCCACGTAAAGATTTTCTTTAACGGCTGAGGCGGTGGCCTCCTCCGTGGAGTCTCTATTGAGTTAATGACTCACGCCTCCAGTTGCGTTTTAACTTGGGCTGTGTACATTTAAGTCGCTACAAAGTGCTCATTACTCAGCTCCCTCAGGGGATTTATTACCCTGAAAACATCTGTTCGCATCACGATCATATATCAACAGTAAAATAAGATACATTTTTGAGGATAAATGTAAAATCGGCATCGGCTCAGATGTTAGCGAAAGGATCGATACAGTTCTCACACCTGTTCGGTCAGCACCTTGTTAAATTTAACCTCAGAACAGGAATTGATATTAGCTTTATAAAAATATATGCTATACAATGATTTAAAAGATTGTTGGGTTTTTTTTTTTGGAACAGAATAATCATAAGTTGTGAAAGCAGAAGTTACGTGCTTAAGAATAAAAATACGGACAGTCATTTAAAGAAAGCAGTTCCAGAAATTTACAGATTTACACCGATGTTACTGTAACGGTCCACCACATTAAACACACCGGACTGCGGCAGCCTTCAAATGATTTTAACAGAAGTTTCACATAACTTAGAAGTTGATGTAAAAATAATGTTTGTTTTAGCCACAAAATGATTATGCAAACAACAAATCCCCCAACTACAGCTTAGAGCAGCTAATCGATGTAGCAGCCATGTAGCCTGACGTAGAAACATTTTGCTAGACAAAGTCAAACATTGAGACGTTTTAATTATTGTTATCAAACAGCATTTTGAAGCTAAAAATACCTCAGAAATATACAGAGATGAGAATCAACTCATTTAAAGGTTAAACTCAGTTTCACACAAAGACGCTAGCATAAATGTTTGGCTGTTGAACTGGTTGCAGAGTAGGCGTTAGAAAGACGAAATCCTTGGTTCGGTGTTGGTTTTTCATGTTTAATGCAGACGGTTTACTACTTTCTCAAACCACACGCGTTTCCTCGCTCAAAACGTTCACGTTGCTGTACTCAAAAGAGTGTCTCCTGTCCTTGACATGTAAGCTGATTCTTGACCCGATGACTTGGTTCTTCTCTATGCCATTGTCCTTTTTTTGTATCGTTTGTTTTTCTCTCCAGAACATTCCTTGCTGCACCGCATCTGCACGGCTGAGTTCACGTTCAGGAATCATCTGTGGACTGATCTGGTCTCTGGTTTTCAGCAAAATATCTTCAAGAAACAAGAGAAGAAGTCCAGTTGAAGAAGTTATATTGATCTTGCAAGCGGCCTAGATGAGTAGACAAGTTGCTGACAAGAATTGAAATATATAAAGGCCGAGTCATATAAATCTAAAATTCATCCTGACACAGGAACCGAAATGCACCATCCATCTGTTAATATCTTCTAGTGGCGCTAAAGACTGCTTTGTGCATGTTCTGTATTACAGCTGGTAGTTTATTTTATTTTATTTTTTTTACAGACTCAGCAAAATAAATGAGGACAACTCACATCTTTGTGTCAGCCTGCGGGTAACAAAGGCCCTAAAGATCCAAGTTAAAAATACCTTTTTGGCCAGGCTGACACTACAAGGGTTCATCAGTTGAGAGGCTTTTTAGGTTTGAATAATTTATTGGACAGAGTTAAGCAGCTTAACAAACAAAAACATTTTGCGAAAACGGTCAAACACTGGGACTGAAAATTAATGGCAGAGTTCCCAATGAAAATAAAAACAAAACAAAAAAAACCTCGGAAGATTTTGCTAAAGTATTGATCACGTTAAAGGACTACACGAATTGCAGAGAAATGAGGGCCGACTCAACACCTTTGGACTAAACTTCTCACTCTGGATGTTCAAAATTATTTACAGTTCTACTTTATGATAGGCGAGACTTTATCAGTGATGATACCGAGAGAGGTGACTTTTCCCCCCCTACTAAAACTCATGCAGCTTTCACATTAACTTAAATTAACTCAATGCAGGCTATTTGTATTGATACACGGTTCCGTCATTTTCTCTATGGGTATATTTTCCTGCCTCCTCCGTCAGGCTGCTCCTTCTGAGAACATCAGCTCGATAAGTGATGCGGCTGAATCAATTTTGTCAAATTTCGAAATGCTCTGGCTCACCTCTTTGTGGAAGATAATGCTTTAACTTACAGTCCGGGGAGCCGCGCAGGAAGCAGCGGCGGGACGAAGTAATGAAATCTGCAAAAGACAAAAAGCCGGAGGATTCATCACTCGTCGCGTTCCTTCACGATGAGGCGGCTTCCTCCAGTCACAACGAGAACTGAGGCTGCTTCTGCCTCCAACCTTCACAGCTTCTGCTGCGCTCACTGTGTGAGTTTATGACAGATATTTCAACAGTAAGGAAAGGAAGGAAGGAATGATACGGCTTATAATCAAAGGGATAGAAAGAGGACAGGAAGAGAGGGAAGAAAGAAGTAAGGGAGAAAAAAGACAGAAGGGAAGAATGAAAGAAAGAAAGAAGGAAGGGAAGAAGGAAGGAAGGAAAGAATGAAGAAAGGAGGGAAGGAAGAAAGAAAGAAAGACAGGAAAGAAAGTGAGAAAAGAAGGAAGAAAAAAGAACTAAGGAAGGAAGGAAGGAAGAAGGAAAGGAAAAAGAGATAGTAGGAAGGGAGAAAAGAAGGAAGGAAGGAAAAAGAAGCAACGACAAAAGGCATGAAAGAAAAAGGAAAGAAGAAGGAAGGAAAGAGGGAAGGAAGAAATAAAAAAATAAGAAAAAAAAGAATGAAATAAAAAGGAAAGAAGGAAGGAAGGAAGGGATGATACCGCCTTCAGTCAATGTGATAGAAAAAAAAAGTAGAAACAAGAATATTTTTATTGCTCTGTGGAGTTCTTCCGTATTTATCTAGAGCTGGAAAAAACATCCATCACATTCCAAACGTTTCCAGACTGAACAGTAACTCGCTCAGACCCACTGCGCCGTTTGAAGTTTGCCTTTCAACATTAATTTTTCTTGGTTTAATCACAACACACCTGCTCCAGTGACAAACCCTTACTCGCCGGTTGTTGCCTCTCGCAGGTGACAAATCCTCCCTTCATGCTGCCGAAAGATACCGAGGCAAGCCGGAAAAGGGGCGGAAAAGAGACAGTGAGTGAATAAGAAAGAAATTCTGCAGTCCTCGAAAAAAAGGAGGAGGTGTAAGAGCTCTGCACTGTGCCTTCAAGATGATATTTCACCCTGCACAAACAAGATGAGGCTCACAGAGAGAAGAAAGCATCGATCTAACCGGCACCAATCATAATACGACTACTTTTTTTTCCCCCCTTTCTCTCTTTTTTTTCCTCCCCCCCTCCAAGTTTGCTTTCTGGCATTCAATCAGGACTTTATAAATCATTTTGGGTGATAAATCGTTCGCCTGCTTAGTCCCCAACCAGCTCTGCTGCTGAGAAATGAGAAACTTGACAGTGAGTGTGCATGAGTATTTTTTTTTTTCTTTCTTTTTTTTTTGGTGTGTGTGTCTTCTGCTTCGGAGGCGTCATTTGCCATCTGGCCTCAAAGTACAGGGGCCACATGGTGGGAAAGCAAATGTCACGGTTTGGGCCAGCCAATGCCGAGTCCTGACAAATGACGTCAGGAGAGGCCCACACTCTCACTGCCCAAATAAACAACCCGGCCACATGCTTCAATCCCTCGCTGACCCTTCCTTTACCTTACTGTCGGTCGCTCGTAATGATGACAGTGACAGTAATCTAGGAATTAAAGCTTATACCGCATTGCCTTGAAGTCAAAAGTCCCCGGAAATGAGCGAAAATCGCATAAACAAGAAGATACAGGAATGAGACTTATGGTCCACAACAGTCAGATTATCCCTTAAAGGCAACTGAAATCAGGTCCAGATTGAATAACTCTCGGACGTCTAAGCCAGCAGCGGCAAATCCAGTGACATTTAAGTATCAATCAGCTGAAATGGTAATAAAACGCTGATCGCGATCCAGTGAAATGGAGCCTCACATCTGCCAAACAAACATTATTTCAACAGTAAGAAGATTAGATAGCGTTTTTATATATATATATATATCGTATCTTGGATACCATCCCTTGTGCTCCGGCATGAACGTCTCATAAAGCGATGTGCTCTGGTGATGAACAATGAACCCTGAATACGCTGGCTAATGCCGGATCCGATTCCGAGCACAACTCCGAGGTTAATTTCTGCATTTATCTCAGCCATCACTCTGCTGCAGAGAAGCAGCCGAAGCGTAAAGGTTCCAACACTTGCCACGGAGTGAATAAACCGTAGAAAAGAGAAGCTTTATTTCAATTTCATACTGTGGACATGGAGGCATTTTGAACCCGTTAAAAGAAGCGTTGGTTTTAAAGGCTCACATAGCATCTGTTCGCCCCGCTCTGCCGCCGCTAATGAGTTCAACACATTCAAACAATGTAATGTCCTTGCAAAGAATTACTATTGCAGCAAGTGTTTGCTAAGTGGGGGCCTTTAGCTTTTAATTACACATTATGCACCAAGCCCACATACTGTATTTCTTTCCCTGCACTGCAGCAAGACCGTCGGAAATAAAACAGACAAGAGGAGGAAAAGTTCAGTTTGGTTTAATAGCCATGCTGTAGATTTTTTTTTATTTTTCCTCCAGCTGATGTGCCTGCCCTTGTGCAGTTGTAGGAGGAGTCGGTGTGTATTTTTTCAGGATGTCTCAAAGCCCCACATGCTGCAGTATATATATATATATATATATATATATATATATATATATATATATATATATATATTTGCAAGGAACAAAATCGCAGTAATAAAAAACAAACAAAAAAAAAAACAAAAACAGGTTTTACCTTCTATGAATATTTCTTGAAGGGCTACATCTACCTATAAATACAGAAAGCAGGTGCTGGATAGAAAACAAACTCATTTCATAATAATTGGGTGATTCAAAAAAAATCTCTTGCCAGGAGAACTGGTGAGGGAGGAAAGATTACAAAAAGATGCTTGATAGCACCAGATCAGTCACAGGCTGACAAAGTCAAATGAGCTAGATTGTCTTTTTTATGGGAAATAAACTCAAAGAAAGCTACATTTGAATAGCAAAAGCTTTGAGCCACTTACTTTAGTAAATATAAACGAGGGAAGTACAGAAAGTTAGTGGCAGCTGTTGCTCCATCAATGCTTCCATCCAAGACAGAGACGCAGCTAAACACAGAGTCACTGGGTGAACAGCACTTTCTATGGGAAATAGTGAACAACAATGAAAGTTCTGTCCAGAATAGAGACACAGCTAAATAATGAAGCCTGAGCTTAGACTACGTTTAATAAGAAATAAAGACCAGAGAACACACACACTCCAGGAAAGAGACACGACTAAACACAAAAGCACTGGGACAGGAATTGATTGTTAGAAAATTAGGAAAGTAGTAGAAATATGTAGTCCTCCTTTTAGATGACAGAGTATATAGGACTTAAATTCATAAAATTAAAAATATGTTTCTGCTAAATTAGTGCTTAATACTGATGGATGCATATAGTTGGACTTGCTGACCTTTTGTCTAGTGCCAGCAGAGACCTGTGATACAGCAAATACGTTTGTAATGACAAATTACACGGAGAGCACTTCAAGTGTTGGGAGGCATTCATATCCATATTGCAAACTTGCAGTTATCCGGCTGCCAGCGGTGGATAAATTACACATTATCCGCAAAGTTCCTCTGGATCAACCTGCTACTCCGGCCGACTCACCTTCCCCGCAGCGCGGCGCACAGGCACACACCGCCGGGCTCTCCAGCGCGCACTCCAGTGCGCACGCACACGCGCGCGCAGAAGCCACCGCACCAGCTGCCATATGCAATAAAGAACCATGAGGACCTACTCTATTTTACACATCCGCAGGGGGTCAATAACTCATTAGAGCCAAGAGGAGGCAGAGGCAGCTGAGGGCGATGACGTGGTGGGAGGCGGTGCCGCTCGGCTTGTGTGCCTGTTCACCTGCAAGATACCGGCGTGTCACCGTGAGGTCACGAGGACGATTCATGACTTCATTAGCGGCATTTCATGAAACACACCGGGGGTGTTTCCGAGTCTTAGTCTGGGGATAAATTGGAATTGGCTCGCTTTTGTTCTCCTTCTAGGAATATTTCCCTCCAGTTGTGTGATCCTCGCTTCTCACCCTGTCGGTACTTTATTTAATACCCTCATATTGCCTGTAGTGAACCCGCGTCCTCTTGAAGTGCCCCATATTGAGGTTACTTTCAGGTTAAAACAAATTTCTGCACAACATCTTCCCACTGCACTGACTTTAATAGTATCCCCCGCCCCTCTCTCATAAAAGTAAGTATTTGCACCGTAGATTCGTCAGAAATGATATAATTTCCGTCTTCAGCTCTCACAATAACCTCAATCAATTAAGAAAAAAATCTGCAATTTTTCTTCAATAAACCGGAATGAAATCGACCGCTGAGCACCTTTGCTCCTTTTCTTAACAAGGCTTGGCTCATCTCCAGTGAAGGAGAACTCATTTGTTTAATCATCTCAATCACTGAGTGGGGCCTGACTAAATATGGAAAACAAAAAACAAGCAGCAGTGTGGGCTGCATTAGTGTACACAGTGGACAGTCTGCTACTGTCAGAGCATCAAGTGCAGGAAAATATGGCTGCGTGTGTGAGAGCCCACACGAATGTCTAAAGCCTCATCAGACATTGTTTGTGTGTGTTTGTTTGGGTTTGCTTTGGGTGCTTGCCTCTGTGTTACAGCAACGAATACCCTTTAGAACCTGTTTACAAAATTCATCCTGTTACACAACCCATCAAATCCCAAAAGCCTTAGAGTTGGTCAAGTTTAACATGCAAGCAATTATTATTTGGGCAGACAGATTGAGGATTTGAACGCAATTTAGTTTTAACTGCAGGTCACGGCGACTTGTTTCTTTTCTGTTGTTGTTGTTTTAGATTCTAGCGTCTCCTGCATCAGCCCTAAACACCACCGCCTCAGCACAAACGGATTTCCAGAGGAAACACGCAGCAGAAACGGCAACAGAAGCCGTTCAACCTTTTTGAGGGCACGTGCACTAATTACCTGATGCATGACCCTAATCCATAAACACACAAACGGAGTAATGAAATAATCTGCGCTGCTTCTGCGTCGACGCCATTCATCCAAAATCACCTTGGAGCTCAACCTTGGGAGTCTGCGCTTTTCACGGAGTGTGTCGGTACCTCGCGCTGTCATTCATCAGAACGCAGAGCAGTTTTACGAAGGAACGCGGGTTTGGAGCTGCAGTCGACGTCTTGAGATGGAAAATCCACAATAACTGAAACAAGGACACGAATAGCTTGGTTCTTTTATTGTTTGGTTAGCAAGCTGCTTTGCTTAATTTGCAAACTGAAAATACAGCGATTAGATTGTGGGAACACAAAACTGTGACAGAAAAATACATAACCAAGAAATTGGCCAAATTTGAGAGTCTGCTGTTTTGTTTTGCTTGTTTGGCAATATCTTTATTTTTCCTACTGAGAAAGTGCATCAGAGTTGGGATCTGATATAATTGTTCTTCTATAAACATCAGCCATAAGTGCTTTGATGAATATTTTTTGGGAGGTTGGGAGGAATTTGATCATGGTTAGATTCATGTGGTGTGATGCATAAATGTTGAGTCTTGTAATTCCTTTTCCTTTCTGTTAAATCGTGAACTACCATCACGATCAAAGAACCTGCAGCACACGCTTTTATGTATTTTTGTCCTTAGCATAAAAACAAAGGGATTTGGTGAAAATCACAAACATTACTTCAGACCTCTATGAAAATCCAACACTGATGTCACCAGCATCCGTCAGGAAAAACCTGATCGGTTCATATCCATGCATCTGATTTAAATCAGTTGGCCAACTAGATGGTTGCTAGCCACTTGTAGTTTTCAAACTGTTTCACATTAAGTATGAAGAGTACCACCCCAGTGCCTCCCCACCCCCCATTTATTGTCCGCGTTTCCCTAAATGGAGATATTTCAAAATCAGGAATTTGTTTTGGAAGACAAATGCTTTACAACAACAGCTGGGGAAGGGCAAGCCTATGGTTACTGTATGCTACAAACAGCGAAAGAAACTTTCGGTCACTTCAGCCCATTTTTAAACATCTCATTAAAATCACTTCAAATGCCTTTTTTACCAAGAATAGGTAACAATCTATTACCCTTTTAAAACGTTTAAACACTTCAACACCAGGTAATACCCAATTCTTACTTTTGAAAGAACAAAAACATCCGTGGTGTGAAAAAACTGAACTCCTGAGCCATCAAGCTCAGCAGTCCGGCCTCTGTTTGGTGCCAACCTCAGGAATATTTAAATGCTCTGATGATTACATAGCCCCTGGGCCTGACTGCTCAAACTGAACACTGGGTGTGCGCTGACATGCACGGCATACACTAATGGGACTTCTGACAGCTCAGTGCATTCAGCCTTCAAAAAAAGAAAGCAACACGCTGCACCGTGCCAGAGGGGACCAGAGGCTGGGGGGTGTGAATGTTGTGTAAGCCGGCTGAAGGTCTGGAGAGCAGGAGGCCAAAGGTCCGACTGCTGCAGCATCTAATGTGTCCATCAGCCGGACAGCTGCAGCGTCAAAACTGTCTCGGGGCAAAGCAGGGATCCGCGTCCCGCTCGTTTGCCCCGCAAATTAAATAAGAGCAACAGCTGCAGCAGACGTGCCGCACCTCATCCGGAGTGGCCGTCCATTTTCGCTGGTCTTCACTGGCACGATTCCTGAGCCGATTCATCAGAGCAGATGAACCCGGGACGGCGTGTTGAAAGCACCGCCGCTGTCCGTGGTGCTGAAGCATCTCCAAAGCACTTAGAAGTGCCTGAAGCTCGGCGTGAGCGCTCCGATATGTGAAGCTGAATCCAGACATGGCGGCTCCCCGGGGGCCACAGCTGTCTGCAGGCCTGTGGGAGGCTGCCGTGCCGCTGCAGCACGGGGGGGGGCGGGGACCGTGTGCTTTTCATTGATTATAGTTATTTTGGAAAATGTCAGCGGATTGGTGTAGCCCAATGATGTTGACCTTTACAGCCATTCAGCAGCGTAACAGAACAACGCAGTTCATAAGACGATATTGATTATCGCTTGTTGCCGATATGAAGAGAGCGCTCCTGCACATTTTTCATGTCAAAACATTCCACACCTTTCCGGAGTTTTCCCTCACTTCCTTTCAGATCGTTTGTCCCATGAATTTTCATCGTCAGTGGTCAGATGAATGGATGGGGAAATTAACAGATGGGTGGGATGATAATTCAGACTTTTTTTTTTATTTAACCCTGATCACCCCATGACCCCTCCGAAGACCTCACGGTGCGTCACCTGTCCTTCATCTGACCTTCAGTTGACCTTCCGTGAGCCAAGGAATTTGATCAGCTCTGCCTCTTCTAATACTCAGCTGATTGCAAGCATCTAAACCACATTATAAGCACATCTTTACTGAAAATTCTCACAGCTGTCTTTATTTCTAGACCTACACACATTTCTTTTTTTAATAAAGTGAGAATATGGTCCATGTTATCTAACCGAACAGAACACCACATGCGTCCGGACTCTCAGATCTCTTGTTCGCATGTTTCTCATGCTGTCGCATAAGCTTTTTTTCTCAGGAAGCGGATTAGGGATCCGCAGGAGACGAGAACAACCTGTAAACCGTGACTTTAACATTTTCAAAACATCAGCGCATAGCAACAATTATGAAATCGGGGCTGTTTCAAACAGGTTTAGTTCACTGTTTTTGTTGAACTGAGCTTCAGTCAAGCATTTTAGAAAGTGTTTTTGTTGGAATTCTATTTTGTGAAAATTACTCCAGTCCGACCCAATGTCAGGGAAAACTGTGGATGGATGGATGGATGGATGGATGGATGGATGTGGCATTAGACAGGAAAACGTGAAAACGTGTAGAAATCCACAAAGTTGTTCATACTCATATTTCCTTTTTATATATTCATCTCAATCAGGAATTGTTTTTTTTTTATTTTATTTAAATCAAATTCTGCTTTTCCAATTTGCATAAGAATGATGTGGGAAACACGTTATATTTCAATTTAAAAAAAAAAAAGCAACAACATCTGGTCACGGTCAGATTTAAATACGAGGAGAAAAACAAAATATGCAGGAAAAACTTAAAGGAACTTCTTGCTCCATTCCCCTGGACTTCATGATATCTCAGGTAAACTGCAGACGCTGTTGATCCATCCTGGGGGAAAAAAAACAAAAAACTAACTCCAAACACAAATCTAAAGTCGAGCTTCAGGAGATACACCGCCTATCAGAGTTTCGCATTGAATAGCTCCCCATGCACACGCCGTAGCAAGGCAAGCAGAGGAATTTCAGGGTGCAGAAAGGACCGCTCCTCCCTCTCTCTCTCTCTCTCTCTCTCTCCTCTCTCTTTTTCTCTCTGCATCCGATTTTCCTCTCATCTCTCCACTGCTCTATGCTGAGAAAAGGGGGGAGGCGAGGAGGGGTAGGAAGGTGGTCTTGCAGTCGACGAGCGAAAAAAGGGAACATGAGTTTGCTGAGGAGTAGCTGCAGCGAGAGGGGGAAAACCTTTGCCCAGGAGCCCTGCGGATCGGTAAAGAAGGGACAAACGACCACTCTCTGCTCGGAGTCCGCCTCTTCAATTGTTTAACTTGTTGATGCAACGTTACAGCAGTTCTCCCTTTTTCTTCTTCTTCTTTTTACCCCCTCCTCTTCTCTTCAATCGTCTGGCTGCAGTGGGTAATAGATGGCTGGCGGGATTGCAAATATTCCCTTCCGAGGATTAGTGTTTTATTGACTTCATCGCGGACGCAGATTAATGATGGAGCTTCTCTATGGTGGGTCTTTTACTTTTCTTGGATTTATTTCCAAAGGGAGACAGAGAGAGGAATAAAATCCCGGTTATTGTTGGATGAAGATTTGGGAATCTAATTGATATTCTGCCGCAAAGAGTGGGCTTTCTTAACACAACAGTTAGAGAAGACTGGACAGACTCGGTAGAATCAAATTAAGTGATTGTTTTCTTTTTTTAAAACATCCTATTTCGCTGAGCTTCTCTCTCTATCTGCTCTTCCTCCTGCAGATGCAATCTATCTCTGAGCCCGTAGCACTGTGACAAGCGGAGAAGGGTCGTTAAAAAAAACAACAACAAAAAAAAAAAAAAACTACAGGTCAGCATGGCAGCAGGTGTAGCGGCATGGCTTCCCTTCGCCAGAGCGGCGGCCATCGGGTGGATGCCGGTGGCGAGCACCCCGATGCCCATCCCTCCCCAGGACAAGAGGAAAGCCCAGGACGGACTCATCATCCTCAACGTGAGCGGCACCAAGTTCCAGACGTGGCGGACCACGCTGGAGAGGTACCCGGACACGTTGCTGGGGAGCACCGAGAGGGACTTCTTCTTCCACGAGGAGACCAGCGAGTACTTTTTCGACCGCGACCCCGACATCTTCAGGCACATCCTCAATTTCTACCGCACGGGCAAGCTGCACTACCCGCGCCAGGAGTGCATATCGGCGTACGACGAGGAGCTCGCCTTCTTCGGCATCATCCCCGAGATCATCGGGGACTGCTGCTACGAGGAGTACAAGGACCGGAGGCGCGAGAACGCGGAGCGGCTCCAGGACGACGAGGAGATGGACATGAACAACGACGTCACGCCGGTGAATCTGACGTTCCGGGAGTATCTGTGGCGGGCTTTTGAAAACCCGCACACCAGCACCCTGGCGCTGGTGTTCTACTATGTGACGGGCTTCTTCATCGCCATCTCGGTGATGGCCAACGTGGTGGAGACGGTGCCGTGCGGAACTCTGCCCAACAGGTCCAAGGAGATGTCCTGCGGGGACCGCTACGCGCTCGCCTTCTTCTGCTTGGACACGGCGTGCGTCATGATATTCACGGTCGAGTACCTGCTCCGCCTGATCGCCGCCCCCAGCCGCTGCAAGTTCATGAAGAGCGTGATGAGCGTCATCGACGTGGTGGCGATCATGCCCTACTACATCGGCCTGGTCATGACCGACAACGACCAGGTGAGCGGGGCGTTCGTCACGCTGAGGGTCTTCCGCGTCTTTCGGATTTTCAAGTTTTCCCGGCACTCCGCGGGGCTGCGCATCCTGGGCTACACCCTGAAGAGCTGCGCCTCCGAGCTGGGCTTCCTCCTCTTCTCCCTCACCATGGCCATCATTATATTCGCCACGGTCATGTTTTATGCAGAGAAAGGCTCCACAGCAACCAAGTTCACCAGCATCCCCGCAGCCTTTTGGTACACCATCGTCACCATGACAACACTGGGGTAGGTGGATATCACGCAAGTTTCTGAAAGCCCCCCCCCCCCCCCCCTCACCCCCAAAGCTTTGCAGGATGCTAAGGTGAAATATTGTTACATACATGTGCAGTGGTGATTCTTTCCTGAATGCCACCCAGAGCAGAAGCTATTAGCCTATTTGGAGAGGGGAGGGGGGGGAGGGGCTTTTTAGAAACATTAATAACCAAAAACATTGATCTGATATGAACTATGCATATTTATAAGTGTATGCATTGAAAGATAGATGAATATTTTAAAAAAATTTATGAGAATAGAGAGAATTTATCTTTTTTCCCCATAAAGAGGTTTCACAAATCACAGTCTTCATTTCCAATCAGTGTGTAATGAATCCAGTCTAAGTTTGACCTTACTGTGATTGTCACCAAGGATTTGAAAGTTTTCGCTTTCCAAACTGTTATCCAACCGTCGTGTTTCTACAGGTTACAGCGTTATTAAAAGGATGCCAGACCAGATTTTTTGCCCATCTCTATGAAGCGTTGAGTAAAATCCACTCGCAACATGTTGCTGCACACTGCCTCTCCTGCTGGCTAAACGGAGGACGCTACAGTTCAACTTAAAAGACCAATAAATCTTATATTTTAAGGAGTGAAAAACAAACAGTACATTACAAAGTGAACCGTTTTGAAAACTTCAGGATGTTACAAGGATGTCAAGCAGGCTCAATTAGTTTGTTATTCTTGTTTCTCTACAGAAAATGACAAAAGGTACGATATTCTGCAGAACAAAAAAGGTTTTGCCTTAGTGTACGTAATAAAAGTTAAACAATATGTTCATTTTTTTTGAGAGCATAATCACAGTTGTACTGATCAGCTATGTTATTCTATCATTTGAAATATTTGTTACTTTCCTGTTGTATATGAAAGCAATTACACCATGTTGTGCATTATGCTTTAAAGTTTTATCCATTTTTACCAGACAGCTTCGGTGTACAGGATTATTTTAATACACTGAGGGGTTCAACAATGACTGGAAGTGCAAATAAGCAACAGAAAAATAAAATAAAATAAAATAAAATAAAATAAAACAAAATACCCTCCGGGCCGTGACTCCCCGGGCAGAGAGCCATATCACCTATATTGAAGCTCTGCCAGTGCTTATTTAATAATTATCAATCAATCAAGTTTATTTGTATAGGACATTTCAGCAATAAGGCGTTTAAAAGTGCTTTACATCAGAAAATACAAAGTCATCAACAACTGAAACGCTACATTTTGCCAAGAGCCGTATGATAATGCCACAAACTGAATTTGACTTCTTTTGCCACTTGGTCAGCGGGACGACAACGAGGCGAGAGACTCAGGGGAACGTTACTCTTGTTCTTCCTGGTGAAATAATCTCATTAAAGTAAGAAATGTTTTAATGTAAAAACTTCTACAAGTCTAAAATGGCACCACCACAAGATTGTTAGAGATTATTAAGCTGCCCACCAAAAACAAATGAAAAACCTTCTGAAGGCACCTTTACTGATTGGATATGCTGCCGCAGGTGTGCACTAGGACATATTAAAAAGTCCTTGAGCTGTTCCCGGCCAATCACGGTGCTGCTGGCGGATCTGCTGCACACCGTCAATGAGGCCGAACCCATCACCGCGCTGAAGGTCAAGCGTCGTCCCTGCCCGCTTTTCAAGGGTCTTCTGTGGATCGCTTGTAAAGCTCACAGCAACGGTTCAGGGTCCCCATGAAAAATGATATTAACAATAATAAAAAAATAGGCCTCGTGAAACCAAGAATGGAGA
Organism: Xiphophorus maculatus; assembly: GCF_002775205.1. Taxonomy (NCBI): domain Eukaryota; kingdom Metazoa; phylum Chordata; class Actinopteri; order Cyprinodontiformes; family Poeciliidae; genus Xiphophorus; species Xiphophorus maculatus. The sequence continues at coordinate 20,508,874 of NC_036444.1, read as the reverse complement.
CCCTTGTAACCTAGCTGACAAAGACAGAAAAAAACCAACCCTGAATTCCCAGATCTTTTTAGCAGTAGGGATTGAACCGAATGTAAACTTGTTGGTGATAAAGTGCACTCAGAGGAAGCGGCTCTCCTCTCCCCTCCTCCTCTGCTCTCTGCCTCTCATTCATCCTCTCTCAGCTCATTTTCCTTTTCAGCGAGGTACAGTAAATATTTGAATGCTAATTTCATGCCCATGCACAATGTCAGCAGCTGCTGTGTGCTGATGTAGCATAAAATAATTAAACACCGTTAAGACGATTACATCACATTAATTTGTATTGATGTGAACACTCAAGTGCTCGGATCCTCGGCCCTGAAATTATATTAATAATATTTCAGCTGTTTTGGCCTGTTATCCTTATTATTCACTGCATGAGTGAGATATCTTTCCCAAGATGCTACCAAAAATAAATAAATAAATAAAAATCACCAGTTGCTTTTTTCTTTTCACTAAGTTGACCAGAAATCACAATCAGACAATTGCAGATGTTGGAAGCAAACGCTACTGGCTGCCTTTTCACTCACTGCTGCAGAACTGAGCGCACCCCTCCACTCCCCTCCACATCTTCCATCCCCCTGCCCACTCCATCTCTCTCACGCTGCTGCTGATGACACAGAAACGAGGTCCTGTTGAAATAACGCGCTCATCTCAAAGTCCCCCACATCACAAATCAAACATGCAAAACAAATTTCCAGCTGTTGTGTGCATTTATCCCCACACGGCGCTCAACCCTGCGTGGCGAGAGCGTGAACAAAGTGTCCGCATGGCAGAAATATCCCGAACGTTACAGGTTTTTGGCTTCTTTTTTTTCTGTTTGTTTTTCAGGGCTGAATACCAAAATCCCTGCACCTTCTCTTATTCCCTCCCCGCAGCCCCCGTCTTCACACCTGCATTGACGCAGCTCCGCGTCTCTCTCTCGGTTCCGCAGGAAGCCTGTGTGGTTTTTAAATATTACTGCCATCATTCAAGGTGTTCTCTGTCTCACCGGCTTCCTCCTATGTGCTCCTATTATGTGGGTGACACTGAGTTAGTGGACGCACTGTCCTCTTAATGGCACATACAAATCTTCTCTCTGCTCTCATTCAATACCAGTCAGACTACAACTCACCCTCCTTAAATGACCAGTGAGCACATAATTAGTAATATGCTCGGTCCGCCGTCTCTGGCTCGACGTTGTGCCGGACATGCCCTCCATTTAGATTCAAAGCACAGATGAAAGATGAGTTGTGCAAGAGGCTACATTATTTATCTCACGGTGGGTGCAGCGGAGATATTCACCGGGGTTCGGCTCGGAGTCCTCTCCTTTGTGCTGCTCGAGATGGATTCGAAAGAGATGTTTTGTGTGCTGGAACAAAACTGAGACGTCCTTGGTAATGGGGACGTCGCTGTCACTCCATTGTGAGCCGTGACAGCCGGCTGACGGATCTGCAACATGAACTCGAGCTTTCCAGTTGGTGCAGAATGCTGCATAGTGGACCACCGCTGGAGCAGCCCGAATAAGCGTCGCTGAAAAACAAAGTGGGCCCTCTTCTCTGGAGCCATCGTTGACTGAGGCGCGTTTGCGGAAAACGAAACGCATGCAGGTGCGTTCCAATATATTGGAACATAACCAAGTGGAATCCTTTTTCAGTGACTCAATTTAAAAAGCGAAAGTCACATAAAGGCTGCAACTAATGATTATTTTAGTTATTGATTAATCTGTCGATTATTCTGATGATTAATCAGATAAAAAGTTGGCAGATTCTGCAGATTTTTCATTGAACCACTTAAAATAAATGCTTTAAAAAGACACAAAATATAAATTTTATTGCCTAAATTGCAACATCTTAGCATTCCTTTAGTGCTCATTTGTAGCGAAGAATGCATCTAAAGGTAAAACCCCCCCAAAATTTCTAAGATCAACTTGCGAAACGCTCAGCCCTTTCCGCTCGACTCCACATGAACTCAGTCTAGGGATAATCTGTTGATTAATTTATCAATTAACCAATCTTAAAATCAACACGTGTGTATTTGTTGTACAGTTTTGCTTTAATTGCTGCTCTGAATATGTCATTCTTTCAGCAAATGGCCTTTTTTTTGAGTCCGTGTACTCCAGTTAACAGTTAATCGAATACTAAATTAGTTCACAATGAATCCAATTAATCACTTCCGCCACAAAGTCGTACTATGTAGACTCATTATGCACACTGTGATTTATAAATGATGATTAAAAATACACAAAAAAAATCAGTTTTTTAATCAGAAAACTTTAATTAGAATTTGCACATAACACCGATGAAAAACATCAACCTACTGAAAATGACGTTTATGTATTGTCAGTACTCAGCCAGCTCCTAGTCAAGGCTACTTTTACATGAATTACTGCATCAATGCAGAGTGGCATGGAGGAACTCAGCCTGTGCCTCTGCTGAGGTTTAAAGGAAACCTGAGTTGCTTTATTAGCAGCCTTCAACTGCTGGTACAGTTGTTCTTTATCTTTGTTTTGACAATGTACCATAGAATCTGTTTGGACTGTAAATCACAGTTATAGCATGGTCCTTAAGCAAGGTAATGAGCAAACAGCTTGGGAATCAAACCCGGGACAACTGCATTGAGGACTGCAGCCTTTTCATACAGTACATCTGCTCTACCACTAAGCCATGTAGTGCCCTTCTCCCTTGGTCAATCGGTATTTTCTGGCTGCTGCTGCAGCATGAAGATTAAAGAACATCCCAAGCAAATCAGAGAAAATGTTTTAGAAAAGTACAAGTCAGGGGATGGATCAAAAAAAAACAAAAAAAACACACAAAACAAAACTCAAACTTCTTCTGGAGTTCAACTAAATCCATCATCAAGAAATGGGAGGAATATGGCCCATGTGTAAATTTGACTAGATAAGACTGAGAACAGGTACAGGAGTTAACATTTATTTTCCAGCAAGACAACGACCCAGAGCATCCAGCTACAGCTACACAGACATGGTTTCAAGACAACAAGGTGGATGCTCTTTGGTGGTCTAGTCAAAGCCCAGACTTCAATCTGATAGAGAATTGGTGCATTTACTTGAAACAGGTTCTTCAACCTGACAGAGCTTGAACATATTAGCAGGGAGAACGGAGGGAAACTGCAGCCTGCCTGAGACTGTCCACACAGACTCAGGCTGTGGCTGCATTAATAGGCCCATGCACTATATGCTGACATTGAATGGGGGAGATATTTACGCAGTCGCTTATTTTATGGGACATATTTTTATGCGTCATTAATTAATTTGTGGAAATCAGTTTTCAGTTTGTCATTAAAAGACTTTTTTGTACATCTTTGTCAAAAACATCAAATTTTGTTGATCATAGTGAATTTGCAAAAACCGATAAAAAGGGCAAAGCATCCAAGGAGCTTAGCGCGTTTTGTAGGCAGCGTATAGTACGACTTCAATTTTTAGCAATATACGACAGAAATACAGCGACTTTTCAGTGATTTTCTAATTTATTAAGATGCACCTGAACCATACAACCTGTAGAGCTGAATTAATTGTCTGTAAAAGAGACCAGATTGAGAGAATATGCTGCACTCTCCTCCAGTAAATGAGGTGTTTTGGTGCTTTGTTTCAGAGTCCAGGATGCAGAAAAACATCTAAACAAATAGCTATTTAGACTGATACGAATGAGTTGGTCTTTTCATTTAGCTTCAAGTAAGCTTTCTAAAGACTATCAGCGGCACCAGTGACTGAAACCTGCACTCGAAAGCAAAGCGTTTAGATTTCTTCTTTTCCTTTCCGAAGGCTGTTCACTCCAGCACGGTTATCATGATGCATTTCCCCCTATGTATATTTTCAATTTCCCATTTCTCCCACCCCATGGAAGCAAAGGCAGTGGCGGGCATTCTCTCCCCCGCTGATGGCCCATTGATTGTGCTTAAGCAGACGTGCAGACATTGGGAGAGGAGAGCGGGGGGCTCCTGTTCTGAGGCTCTTGGCAGGCAGCCTGAATGAAAAGGGAAGGGTGCCTGGAGACCAGTGGAGAATCAATAGCTCTGTGCAGCTGCATGTCATGCCTCTGTGTGTCTTCTGCTCTATGCCACCAAACACAGGACAAGAACCACTTATCCTACCCTATTTATCGAGCCTAATCTCCGCGGCCGCTTTTTGGATACCCAACAAAGAGGAATGTGCCTCTGTCGAAACGGATCTGCGCCGATTTTCAAGCAAAACGCTTGACTGGGCGCAGAATAGGAGATTTCTATCTGTGGCGTTTTGTTTTGCGGCGCCCTTTGAAAAAGCCGTGCTAAAGCGTCATCGTCGTGACGTAGTTTTATACTGGCTGTTTGTATCCCAATCTAAAGATATCAGAGCTTATTAGGCTGGAATCAGATGTTGCGGTGTTTTTCATGCTCTTATTTTCTCTGGATGATCCATGCGGTCAGGGCGAATTAGCTGCAAAGGGAGTTTTCGGTGCTTCAGATCTTTTTAAGTGATTTAAGGTGTAATGGAGTGCACTGCCGAGAGCAGCTGTGAAAACGGCGGAAGTCAAGCGCAACCCACAGGGGAGGAGGACTGGGAGGACGGGGTTTATTCTGGAACATCGGCACGCTCGTTCCTCTGGAACCACACAAACATCGCCGCTGATAGACACGAGAGGTCTCAGCTTCTGACAAGAACATGTTTGTTTCAGACACACTCAAACACACACTCACTGACACGGTTTATCTACACCCTCTCCATCTCACATCTGCTTTCTCTGAAAACAGGGGGAAATCTCAGTAACAGACATCGACAATGCCCTGATTTTCTTTTAATGAAGTTTGTGTTATGCTTTTCTAAAATTGCACTTGATCGCTGTGAACAAATGTTTATGGAAAAGTAGAACATGGAGTGTAGAAATCTTTCCTGTAATGATCGTCAAACATTGCTAGCGTCTATAATGTCTGTCAAAAGTTCACGTCCTCTCATAATGAAATTAAACGGGATGTTAATTTTAACCTTTCGGTGATGCATTTGAGCAGTTCTTCCATTATGGGGTGATGATACAACAAATTACTTCAAGGAATGTTTAGAGCAAAATCTTGGTTCTCAGATTTCTTGTAAATTTCCCTAACCCATGCATTCACCACCACTAAGACCTGGATAAATCTCTCTAGAAGACAGATGTCTACAACATTCTTTTGTAGACATCTGGCATTATCAGTGTTATGGTGCGTTCACACCAAACGCGTTTTGAGCACGAGGTTTGGTTTACACTCAAAGTGTATGTGGAGCGTCGGACGCGTCAAATGCTCCAAACCCGTCAAATCGCGCTGCGCTCGAAATGTGCTGCACCATTAGATATTTGATCACTTGGCAACCAATTGGCATTTGGTTGGTCTTATTGGTTGGTTTCCAGGCGAGAACCTTTGAATCAAAGTCCTTTTTTTTTTTTTTAACAGATTTGAGGTTGGGGTGATTGCAGAAGGTGAATACTAGCCTGATTTGTCAATACCAAAACCGGTTTTGATGAGATTTGGACTACTGTCCTGCTGAAACCCTCAATTGTTCCAAACTTTGAACCATCTATTTGATTGAAGTTAATAGCTTGGCTGTCAGTACAGCACTCTTAGGTCTGAATGCCTCACCTTGAACCATTGAAACCTTTTTCTTGCCACTGGGGACAAATCTCTGTCTTCTCACACACACAAAAAACTACTTCTTTTTAAAAACATCTGAACCATTTCCTTTAATCTGATGGTGGCGTTTGGGGTACAGATGACTGCAGCCTGGGCACAGCTGGGCGTTTTAGCAGGAGAAGGAGACCAAACGCACATCAAGGCTGGCTTTGGGGTTTGTGGAATATGAATGGAATAGTGAAGTAGGACTGCTTCTTTCTTCCTCTTCACCTCAAATCCGAACTAGATGGTTGAAATTCAAACATCACTGGGTATTCCAACTTAGGTCTCAATCTCCACCATATGGAGAAATTTTGGTCTACTTATAAGTCAGATTTGTGCTAGCACATCAACCACTTTAAATGAGGTTTTGATCAGAAGAGAGGGGGAATGGCAAACCAGAAGTGAGAGATTGCCAGATAAATGCTGAATTTGTCTTTTAAATTGATTGAAGATATTTGCTCTATAATGATTTCACCCTGAAAGAGTGACACTTCACATAAATTATCTTTTTATTATTATTATGTTCATGCTAATCACTAATGTATGTAAACTTCTGTGGCAGGAGTCAGATCCAGCTATGTGAAGATGACACCAGCACACTGCCATAAAATGAGATTAGGCAGATGTTTGTATGAGATTCTCATGGAACGATGTCTGTGAGGGGATATTTTTTTAGATATGGTTGCATGCAGTAGTTTTAGCAATCAGTGTCTTATCGGCAGAAAACAGCAGTATGAACTGCCTCAGTTCACAGAATCAGTTTGAATTTCTCACAGGAGAGTTAAGATGGTCCAAAGCAGATATTTTTCATCTTATAAAGAACTCCTTTGCAGAATTTCGATATATTAATTACCCACTGCTCTGATGTTTCTTCTCATGATAGTAAGGTAAATGGGTTACATATACCACAATAAGCTAACTGATACAATAATAATGCGGTTTAAGAAGAAAGTAAAGTGTCACGGCAGGTTAATCATTTCTTTTCAAGCTACATTACTCTTCCGTCTGATATATATGGAGTGAAAATAGTCTCAAAATATCTGTGCGTGTGTAAAAATATCTGTGCGTGTGTAAAAGTATTTGTGCTTGTGTAGGCATGCTATGGAAAAGTATTTAACAGTGAGAAACTAGAGGGCCTTTCATTAACCACTTAAATTTTAATTAATTAGTTTTAATTTATCTTATGGAAATCTGTGTCTGGACTCTAAAATCGCTGTTTATCTGTCCAGTCTGACTGAACTTGAAGTATTTTTAAAAAGAAAATGGGTAAAATATTAATTATCTAAAGCAGGGAGACATGCCCTCAGCAACATGCAATTCAGTTGATGGTTGTTTTTTTTGCACACACACAAAAAAAAAAAATCAATGAATTATTTTCATTGTAATTCACTACTATGGACTATTTTATGGTGGCATGTTGCATAAAGTCACAATAAAATACACTGAAGTTGGTGATAAAAAGAGGGAAAACTCAAGGGGCACTGTACTAGTGGTGTTTTAAAGGGATCCACAACTAGTTGAACATGTTGCACTAACTATGTTATAATTTTGCTACTTACCTTAAAAGTTGTTTTTATACATAAAAACACTTAATTACTTCATAAATTTGACATCTTATGTTTTTTACCTACAGAGATCACTATTTTTTCACTGATGCAATGCATGCTGGGCCGACGACATGGGTAGGTCACAGAGGACTCAAGCCTATAGGTCAAACAAGGAGTAAAGGTCATGAAGGTAGACGGAGAAAGCCCACAAAAGGCAAACTGTCTCAAAGTTTTCATACGCCAGATATCTGCTGAACAAACTAATGTGATTGGGTTGTGATCCATTAGCTGGAGCTAGCAACAACAGCAAAAGCAAACACGAAATTAAATCAAATAGGAAAATAACGAATGCGTATTTAAAGTGACAGTGAAGCATCTTTATGTCTTCGTTACACACCATTCTAACATGTTTGAGAAAATCTCTTGCTCTCGATGCTTACTGTAAACAGCTTCACTTAAAAACCGGAGCTCTAAGTAGCATGCCATCAGCATTTCTAAGCATCAGCCGCACAAACGCTTAGCTTTTTCGGCCGAATCTCTCCTCTTCAGCCTTTTGGTCCTCCTCATTTTCATCTGCCCTCGTCATTTCTGCGTTTCCTTCCTTCAGTGTGCTCTGGTCCAAACTGACAAAAGTGAAAGTTACTCATTACTCTTCTGGCTGGACAGAGCTTACATCATCTACCCAGAATGCATTGCAGTGTAAACAACATGGCCTACGGTATGTCTACTGTGTTGTTTTTACATCTCAAATAAGTGTTGCTCAAATAAAGTCTGTCGTTTCAACTGATAGCGGATCCCTTTGAGCTGCATATATACACAGGTACACACAAATCCAAATCAGATAACACACTTGTAAATTAATGAAAAGTTACTTTAAGTTAATTGTTCCACCATGAGGCACTTTACCTCTTGAACACACATTTCAAGGCGGTTTCACCTTCAGAATCACAAGTCTGCCTTTTTTCATAACCAAGCTTCGGGTTTCTCTTTTGGACCTGTGTGATTCCTCCACCGTCTCTTGAGAAGCCATTAGAAACACCTCAATCCTGCAAGAACGGGACAGAATTGTTTTTCGTGGATCCTTTAAATCCTTGTACCTTAAAACATGATACTAAACCTCGTCCAAGTTGTAGATGTTAAAAATCTATAGCAATTAAAGCAATCATACTTAAGGAACTAAAGAAGTTCTAATTTGTTTTTAATTCTGAACTCACACTTTTCTCTTCTACACCTTAAAAAAACAAAACAAAAAAAACATGGTTTATTTCCACTTCTGCTTACTTTAAATTCAGGGACTTGGCATCAAATTTATCACACCTCCCACAACGCATTACTATTTATGACGGGACAATAAAACAGTGCAGTTTCAATGTCACTTTTAATTAACATATAATTTTTTTTTCAGCGTAGCGATAATGTAAAAAGGAGCAATCACTCGTTGTGGCACCGAGCAAGCGCGCAATCCTGCGTCGCAGCGAGCGCGCTTGCACACTGCACTCATCAGAAGGCGAGTTTATCGCCGCGTCGTCATTGCTGCAGCCCCGCCCACCGAATCCAACTTGAAAGGCTTGACGAGTGGGGCCCAATAAAACGCTCCGGATAGGATTTATAAGGGATAGAAAGCAAGGTTAACACACACAAGGGTCACTGTAGGCCCCATAAACCACCAGAAGTATAACCATTATCATGCTTGCCAGTTTTGACACCTCAGCCTCGCAGCACTCAAAGCAAGCACACAATGCGGAGCCCTGACGTGACGTGGCGGTTCGGCACGGCGCGCAGCGCAGCTTTTTGAAGTCCAAACTCTTCAACACATGTCAAATCTAATTGAAATGTACAGGAGCAATCTGGAGGGCCTTCCGACTGTTTCTGTGCCCAAGAGATAACAAATGCATTCTTGATTTAGTCCTCTCGTGATTGGGTAAGTTAGCACGCCTCTGGCAGACGAAGCAGAGGATTTTCACTCTCTTTTTTTTTTTTCCTCTCTCTCTCCGTTTTCTTTTGCGCAGAGCACGACAGTCGGCGAGAACATTTGGTGCGTTTGATTATGGAGTGAGATGGGTGTTATTTTCATGTTCAGAGGAATACATTACACCAGTTGGCATTGTGTGTATTATGCACATTATGAAAATCAGCAAACCATTATGAGAGATGCGACGAACCGCGGTGTAAAACACAAGTGGTTAAAGTGAGATGTGTAGGCTGCCATTCGCCTGTAGGCTCACACACACACACACACACACACCCACACACGCACACCCTCCTTTCAATTCGGAACCAGGTGTTTTATTGGGGAGGAGAGAGGGAATGCTAATGCGAGGTTGCTATAATGGTCCTGAAGTGACAGGTGACTTAATGAGAGGAACCAGGCACTGAAATGTGTTCTGTACACACTCCTTTTCTGCCCATGCAAATGACTGCAAAATGGAGGAGCGAGAGCGAGGGGCGGAAATAGGGAACGTCCTCAAAGGAGATTAAGATCATTGTTAGAGACAGAATCAGCGAAAAGACACAGATCTTATGTTTTTTCTTTTTCTGCTGAACAGAAAAGCGAGAGTCCCTGCATTTCTTCAATCTCCTTTGTTAGCACTAACAGTTTCACACAAGCAGCCAGGGGTTTAAAGGGCTGTTATGGATGTGTGAGCTGAATTATTAACATTTTATGGAGTCATATGTTACAGCTTTATTACATACATCTTTAAATTGTTTTATGCAGAATCTTTATAGATGCCAGACCACCGTCTTCATGAAAGAGAGAGTCAAGGTAGGAGGGCTTAGAGAGGGATGCGAGGTAAATGCTCAGGGTAGCGATGCAGCGCCTTGCATCCGACCTTAGGATTGTACAGACCACAGGTCACATCCAACCCTAAACCGATACTCAACCAGCCTACGTCAGACATGCTGTGAATGTTCCGATTGTTGCTCTTATTTTGAAAATCCAGCTTTTATTTAAAAGGGTAGTGAGTTTCATTTCCTGTTCTTGAGACTACATGGGCTCTGTTTAGCCTCCTGCAGCCCCCAGTTGTAAGCACTGATTGCATGTAGCTTGCTACATGCGACTCTAGTTTCACACCAATTTTTGTGATTTTAGCCCAAAACATCAAAATTATCAGGACGGAATTATTGAAATTTAGGACAATGGAATTCAACGTCTCTCGTAGCCTTTCTAATGCTCCAAACAGTTTCTGCAGGCTCAGAAGATACATCTAGCAAAATCAATCTAAGGCCTCACTTTTTTTTATGTCCAGATTGCCCATACAAGTTCTCCAATTACATTTACATAAGTTTCAGATTTTTCATTTGCCAATTTATTTATTCTTTCCATTAACATTTCTTCTAAATTAAAAAAAAAAAAAAAAGCACGTGAGCACCTGATCAGTCAGAGGAGAAAACTCTGCAAGCCAACAACAAATCCCCTGTAGTTAGATCACAATAAGGCCGAGGAGAAATCAGTGGAATGCAGCCGTATTTTTCCTTGATCTACACACTGAGTGAGAGAGCTGCAGCGCTCACACACTTAGAAAACCAATTTATATTAGTCTATCAACTTGTATTTCCAAACCAGATTGTGGTGCACAGAGGAAGAGGAATCCTTCAATCCCTGGTGGCAGCCATTTGGGGGTGCCTAAACGCTTGCTCTCAAAAAGCTCCTCCATGGAGCTGCTCTCTCCACTCGAACTTTCGCCCCACTGACCACCCCTCTCTCACACATCCCCACTCCTCCAGACCAGCGGCAGCAGCAGTTAGCAAACAGCTGGTGAAACTGCACATCTACATCTAGCCCAACGTTCCTAAGAATGCTTGTAAGCTACATCGAGGAGAAGCAGGAGTGTCGGAAAGGGCAGGAGTTTCTTAAAGAGACAGAGGCCAGTTTTAAGGCATCAAATTGTGTGGTTAGATTTTTCTTTTAAGTTATTTAGCATTTCCATAACAGCTAAAAGTGAAATATTAAACTTGACTGTGTTATAAATTGCATTATGTGCCTGGAAATTACATAACACATCCACCCTCCCCCTTTGAATGATCTTAAATTCAACCTCTAGCTCGGCTTGCTCTTAGCACATACGCAAGTATGTTGGCACTAAAATCTACCTGGAATATACATTTATACATGAACTGCTCAGAACCTGGGCAGTAATCTGGTGCTTTCATTTCATCACTTCACAAAACCTATTATCAAAGCTTTCCGGGCTAAATTTGCTGCAAAAATGCAACAAAGCCAATCAAAAGCGCCGTTTGAAACAGGCCACACCTGCATTTCACAGTGTTTAACAATCATCTTGCATAAATAATAAACCAGCTACGGTTCAGCAGAGCAAGAGCAGTAGCGCAGGCAACACACACACACAAATACGGCACAAGAGGAATAAAGCAGGTTTTAAAATCATAAAATCTCTATGAACTTATAAAATATGTAATACCACACTATACAGAAGGGCTCAAACAAATCACGGCTCATTATTTTTATTACATTTTGCACCCTAAATTCAACATTAACAGTATACGTGCATTTCAGACTGACGGGTAATGTCAGCTGCAATGTGTTTTTTGCAGTCAGTCACCCTCTGAGCTGAAAAACAGACCATGGCCAGCTGGTAAGGCTGATGTGAGGTTACTGCGTATGTGAACGGACTCTAAAAGCAGCCGTGCATCACCGTGTACGGTCAGATTGATAAATAATCTATATACGGCAAGGACAACATTTCTGTCCCGACGTGTGATTCGATTCCTTTGACAGGCCGTCTTAAAGGCTGTCAAAGGAACTTGCTGGTAACTCGCACTTCACACACACAGGAGGATTTTTTTTGTTCTTATTAATTGACTTTGTCATTATGCAGGGGAATACATGCATGTTCTGCACACGGGCCACTTGGTGTGAGGATGTGAAATATAGCATCAGTGGTTTTCCCACCGCTCAGCATTTTTTTTTTTATCTTCTTCTTTGTATTGCAAGCAATGCTGAAGATTAATGGAATTTTCCAGAACAAGATTAAAGTTACCCCAAATGAATGCGGCATCACTGCATTAGGGAATGAGGAGATATGCGAGAAAACACATCACCTCGATTTCATTGTTGTTAGAAAGCATTTGCTCTGCCTGGCTCCACTTTCATCCAATCTAGCAAGCTGGAAGCCCTGACCCAGCTCTGAGTGAATGAATGAAAAGGGGAAATATTGCCTATTATGCGACTGTGTCCCGTCTTCAGAGCCGATGTGTTGTAAAAAAAGAAATCCGATGCAAAGTGTGCGCCACGAGATCAGTGGATCAAACACTGCGAGTGATAAATCTGAGCCCAACAGCCATCGGCTCCTCCGGCGTTGCTTGGCCTTATTTACATATTCAGCATTTACATACAGATGAAAATGGCTCGTCTGGTCACGGAGATTGGTATGCAGACTCACATAATGCCTCATCATCACTTTGTTCAAATGTGCAAGAGTGTTTCTAAATGGATTCCCTTTATGTTTAGAGTCTACTTAGCACTCAATCAAGTTATCGTGTCAGGATCGATAAATGTGTGCTCTTCAAAGATATGTTTAAGTGACCAAGAGATGCACTCAGGGCATTATGCATCATGAATTTGGGTTTTCGTCCGACACCCAATGAGAGCGGCGGCCGTGATTATTCATTTCAGAGCTTTTATTACAAACGTGTTGATCGCTAAAGAGTAAACATAACACAGTGGGCTCTGCGAGCCGTGATTTATGAGCTGAATATCTTTCTGAATACATTTGCAGTGTTCAGGAATGTTTTCCACTTCTCTGCGAAACGCATACATATTCATGTGCGATACATTTTTAAAGGTGGATTATTGTATATAATAAGGTGCATTTGTGTGAATTCTATAAGCCACACCACAAGTTGGTACCGTTTATTTGAAACACAAACATAGAAACAAAGCGTGTGAATGAAAGAAAACACGGTTCCTCCAGATATTTCATGTCCGAACTCCAAACTCAAGTCAGTAGAGTTGCCAGGCTGTTGTTGTTGGACCATTTTAAATATGAATACAAAGGTTCACACAAAAAAATTAGCACTTGATAAGCCCAGAGGAACAAAGAAAGAAGTTAAAATGAAAGAAAGGAAAGATTAAGAGGGAGAATAAGGCAAAAAAAACAAAACGTAAAACTTGGTAGACGGAAAGAAAAAGCAAGGTCAGAAAGTAAGTAGATCCTTAGACAGTCAGGAATGAGTGGAGAGCATTAGATGCAGGTGATAAAATCAGGTGATTGGGAACAGCTGTAAAAGGGAGCGGACTGAGGAAAGGTGAATAATAAACATCATGGAGCCAAACTAGGACTTCAAAAAAAACTTCAAAGTTTCAAAGGGGAAAGAACAATACTGGGCTAAGAGAACAGAATCCAGCAGCACAAAGACCAGAAGATAAAAATTTACTTCCTCTGCAACAACCGATGCCCGAAAAACCCAAAGCATGCAATGATTGTAGCAAAAATAGGCAAAACAGGGAAAAAGGAATGAGAGAAAGAGGAAAGACCAGAAAAAAACTAAAGGAAAAAATGAAACAAAGATGGAAATGACAGACAGACAGGCATCTCTTAAACTGTAACGTGTTACTTTCTCATGCAACATGTACTTTCTCTGTTTTCCTACATGTGAAAACAGAAAATAATGATTTTCAAACATCTACCTTGATATCGCAAATTTTACATGGAAGAGATCAATAAAATACTGTTAGAGGAAAGTTGCATTATTGAAAAACAAAACAGACACCAACCAGCTGAAGTTGCAAACGAAGTTGGTAACAAGATAAGTAGAGCATCACAGAGGCTTTCAGGGGTAAAAATAAAATATGTAAATAATTTAACACTTAAAGTATAATGTGTCTCAAAGTAAAACTACAATGAGTTTGAGGTATTCATAATTTAGAGTACACCATTTTCTTTAAATATTAAGAGAAAATGAAGAAAATGAGAATTTTCCACACTACACACAGTATATAAAGCCTTTTTTTTAAGATGAAGGTCATTTATATATCAGTGAAAAATGCCTTCCCATATTCAGTGACAGTATAACAGAATGATTCTTAAAAAAAAAGTAATTGCTAACCTAACCTTACTCCAGTGCAGACCTTCAAACCGCTGAACACCGACATGAAAAGCAAGATGAAGCCTCAACTAAACCGGTGAATGAAAGAAAAGTCTATTGCCAATGTCAGCTAAAGAAATCTTTCTTAAAAAGAATGCACTGAAAACAGCTTTGTAGTTTATTAACTTAAAATAAGGAAGTGGACTGAAGTCCTACATAAAGCAGAAGTGAAAATATATTCTCCTCACCAACAGTTTTCCTCCTTGGCTGCTCCAAGATTATATTTTACCAATATTGCTTTGTTTAAAAAGCTTGTTTCCTGACATGCGCCTGAAAAAATGTGAAGTTTTCTGCTCTTTATCAAGATTTTATTGTACATATGTAAAAGCAGGATGTGAAGCATGCTGGTCACACTCACGATTTTGATCTTTTTTTGTTTTTCTTCAAGATGTTCCTTTCCAACGACTCGTCTTTCATATCTGCTGATGTTTTGTACCCATTTTGAAAACTGATGATTTACGGAAATTTACCTACATTCTACTCATAACGCAGTCATAAGAAATGTGATTATATAACCAATAAATAATACCAACTAACTGGGGCTGTAGGATTTTAGAAAAACATGCAAAATGTGATAACAGCGGTGAATAATAAGGATTTTGCAGCATTGGGATAAATAAACTATAAATAAAAAGTGTTCATTTCTTTCTGCTTTGAATTTGTATAGCAAATAAATACCCTTGTGAATAAGTGGGTCTATTCAGCAGATGGAAAAATCCAAAATCTTTTTTTCCTTCTCATCAATACGGGTTTACAAAAAAACAAAAACCGAAGGCTTCCGATCAGCATCTGCTGTTTTGGCGATGAGCCTGAGTGCCTGCTACTTAAATAATTAGCTGAAACATGATTTCTTGATCATGACAGTGAGTTGATTGTACTTCATTCCCCCCACAGTTACCAGATCCAATAGAGCTCCTCTGGGAGGAAGTGGAGCAGGAGATTTGCATCAGGAATGTGCATTTGAGAAATCTGCAGCAACTTTGTGATTCTATCATGCAAATTTGGAAATCTCCGAGGAATGTTTCCGACTCGTTAAACGTATGCCATGAAGAATTAAGCAAATAGGTGGCCCAACCCATATATCTAGTAAAGTATATAATCACCATATAAAATTCTCATGATGACAATTTCCTCCAGCTATGACTGATATGCTGTCTCTTTTCATAGGATGATAGCTGAACTGTGTGGAATAGAAGAATCAGCAGCATAGGAAGTATTTAAAGAGGCAGCATTATGGTATTTGCAGGCACGTAGTGCCATTTTCTAGCACAATCGAGTAACTGTTATCTTAAGTTGCTAAAAATAATGCTGAAAGTATTAAGTTGATACTTGTGGCATTAATTTAACTTAATTTTTAAACCACTTCTATCTTGAGAAAAACACCTTAGCAAAAGTCTGGATGAGAAGATCCCGATATGTTCTAGGTTGGGAAAGTAAACAGATTGCTACTGTTTTATGACTCTGTAAAGGCCCATGTAAGAGCAGCTAACCATCTAAATAAAGAAAAGAGAGACAAGGAGCACATTATAAAATTTTACATTACACTTAAGCTCACACTTTGATGTTGAGTCTCTCTCTTTAAGAAGCTCCTACTCCTTCCGACATTCTGCCTTCAGCATGCCATCACTACAGTGTCTTCTACAGCTGCTCTTGAGAAATAGTTTGTATGCTAAGTTCAGTAGGTGTTTTGTAATTGCTGCTGCTGCTGCTAGTCTGGAGGAGCTGAGTGGGGAAGGGCGCGCTGTGAGGCGGAAGCTCGGCTGGAGACTGCAGCTCAAGCTTTGTGGAAATAGGCGACGCTTTGTATAAGCAAGACCTTAGATTTTCCCTAAATGGCAACATATGAATGCTTTTGATGAGGGAACTACATTATAGCAGGATTTAAAGCTAAAATAATTCAATTTTATGTGCTATGCCCCTTTATTGCTTGGATTTGATGTGCTGATCAGTCCCAAAGCCAACCTCTGCCACCAGTCTGCTGCACCACATTTGAAAATAAAAGCATTTCTAAGAATAAACGTAGTTCTCTTAATGCTAAGTGGTTGTGAGTACTCCATCCACCGTCCTCCCATCTTAATTTCAGACTCTATTGTTAAAGGCCTTTTTTTCCCCCCTCACTGTGTGACTTTCACAAGGCGTTTTTGTAATAGCCGCAGCCTCTGAAGGTTTCTGTAGAGAAAAATAGGCATTACCACTCACTTGTTTAAACTATTATGCTCCGAGTTTCACTGTACCATCAGCGACGTAATTAGCAGCTCCATATAGTTCCTGCGGTCGTGCACTTGTTGCTTTTGTTTCACGCTAATCAACACACAGAGCTCAAGCTGGGTTCATTTTCATGCCGAGCTGCAGCATTTTGCCCATGCCCTCGCGAACACTACACTACCCCCACCATGGTACGTAATGACTGCTGGATGATGGGGAAACAGTTGCTCTTTTATTTTTAGATGCAAGTGTCATTACCCTGAACCCAGTGATCATTAAGTTGCACTTTTCTGAGCTCCCTTGTCTGCTTTAGCACTTCAAAGGGCAGCTTTGCAGTACAAATATATGTGCAAGAGGTTACTCTCGAATAACTTAGAGTTTAGGTTGCTTAAAAGCCCTTTAAATGACATGATGATTTTCAGAGTTTCTGGTTAGATTGTTTTTTTTTTTGCACTTCTTTTTTGCTTCTATTTAAAGGTTGGCATTACATATTTCCCAGGCTCATAGCACAAACGTTTGAGTTTTGATTGATTTGAAGAAGGTGGTGGAGGACAACGTCACTCAGGTCCATTTTAAAACACAATCAAATTACTATATTACCGTCAACTATTATAACATTTTTCCACATAAGCATGGTTTAAAAGACTTTGCAATGTGATGCCTTGAATTTGGTCTGCGTCTCTTTAAGAAGCTCCTACTCTGACACTACTCTGCCTTCAGCACATCATGTGTTCCTCCGACATGACGTTTACAACCGTTCTTAGAAGCTTTGGACCAATAAGTAGTTTACATGATGAGCTCAGTAGACTGACAGTTCCACCAGGTGTTTGCCATCTGCTGCTGACGCTCGTCTGGTGGAGCTCAGTGGGGGAGAAGTGATCTGTGGTGCGGAAAGTTGGCTAGGAGACTGAAACTGAAAGGCGGAGCTTTTCAGGTTATGCCGCCTATTTTTCAGTTAAATAGGCGGCATATTGAGAGCAAGCGTTTAGGCACCCCCGAATGGTTGCCAGGGGAGATTAAAGGATTTCTCCAACAAGCATGAAAGAATCAAAGCAGCACTCTATGTATGTTTCTGATTAGGAAGTAACATTTTAAGATGATATGTTAACCTCAAAAAAGTTGATTTTACATAAAATTGCCCCTTAATGTAGTCAAAATAAAGATTGGATTTTTTTGGTGAGGGATTATGCCTGCAATGAACTTTTTTTCCTACTTTTGATATCTTTACATTGAGGGTGGAGGGCAGTATCTATGCAAACTTATCACAAAAAGTAAGGAAATTTGTGTTTAGCTAATTTCTTTTTGTTGAAACCCTTTATGTCCTAAATCTAAAATCTCTGCCTGGATATTTTTGCAGTTCTTTAAATATCCTTTGGTGAAATTACAGTAATAACCTGAGATCGGCTGGAAAGTGCAACGTCTCCCCTTTCAGAAACGTTAGAATCTTTCAGATAGTGCAACATGTGGCGGAATCGCAAAATTTGGCCGGATCGTCGCCGCTGCGTTTAGGACTCATATGGTCAATGAATCTTAACTGGACAGCCTGTTTATTTCCCCTCAAGTGGTGACACACGAGGGGAAGGCATTTTTGGAGTTGCGGATGTGGTTTCCACCCATGGAAAAACTCTTCTCAGCAGCATGCGGGAGAACTGTACACACCCACAGAAAGCCCGTGACTTCCTCCTCCTTGTGGTCACACACTGCTGTGGGACGGCATCCCATTCTTCAACCAGCATTTGTCTCCAGCCAGCCGATTTGACTGTGTTTATCGCTCTGGTACAAACAGCGCATCAGAGCTGATCCCGCATGTGTTCAGGTTGTGGAAGCTACTTCCATCCAAATAAACCCCACGCTGTCGGGAACAAACATCAGCATCTTGGCAGAAGAGGTTCGGTTGATACATGTAAAGATACCGGCAGCAGAATCTCATCTCAGAAATCTTTCTTCATTAGGACTTCCTTCAGTGATGACAGGAAGATGCTGTTCCACACTTTTACACCGCCTCCACCAAAAGCTGTTTTGCATTGGCAGAGAGGAGTTAGCAGGTTTTTCACAGGCTCATCCTACAAAACTCGACTCACAACGGCATTTTTCTTACAAATCTGGCACCCTTTAAGGAGACAGACCTAATTGGCAAAAGGCTTCATCACAACAACGCAGAAATAAGAGAAATACAAATTACCTTACTTTTTGTTAAAAAGCGGCATTTCTTGTATTCGAATGGTTAGACGTTTCCCTGCCGCATAATGTTTCTCTATCTCCTTTCTGCTCTTACTGCTGTGTTCACTGATTATGTCGCTCAGGCGCGTGGGGCAGCATGGCAAACACAATCTCTTGAAAGAGTGCCAGCTTTGGTAGTGTGAATATCACTTCCCTTGACATTTGTCTCTTTATCAAAAACAGCCCTCAGCCAACGCAGCAACATCTGTGATCGGCTGAGATTTGCAGATTACAGCGAACAGCATTCATCAGTCTGCAGCGTGAACAAAGCAGACATGCAAATAAAACGAGTTTCGAGAGGCTCTCGCAACGCGTTTCTCTCACGTCGTCCTAGCCGTAATAGATCATCGCTCGCAAACGAAGTCCACTCTGTAACAGTCACTTAATTGCCGTCTCGCATCTTCTGAGAGTGTTGGAATCAATATGAAACTTTCATGTCGTCGAGGCGAACGCAGAGCAGGGCTCGTCATCAATTTCACGGAGTGCAATAATGTCAGCTTCATTAGCTAAAACTTTGTTTACAGCCATTCGTTTTACCTGAACATGAGCAGACTCATAAATATTGATCCAGTCATTTGTAAATTTAAACACTAACAAAAGGTTTCAGGTTTTTTTTTTATTGTTGAAGGAGAGGAATCATGTGCAACTTTTAAGAGGCCACTTCTAGTCATTACCGTACCCTTTTGTCTCTCTCTCTCAATCAGTCTCTGTCTATCTATATATACAGTACAGACCAAAAGTTTGGACACACCTTTTAATTCAATGAGTTTCCTTTATTTTCATGACTATTGACATTGTAGATTCACACTGAAGGCATCAAAACTATGAATAACACATGTGGAAATATGCACTAAACAAAAAAGTGTAAAACAACTAAAAATACCCCTTATATTCTAGTTTCTTCAAAGTAGCAACCTTTTGCTGTGATTACTGCTTTGCACACACTCTGCATTTTCTTGATGAGCTTCAAGAGGTCGTCACCTGAAATGGTTTTCACTTCATAGGTGCCCTGTCAGGTTAATAAGTGGGATTTATTGCCTTATAAAGAGTCATGAAAATAAAGAAAACCCATTGAATTAGAAGGTGTGTCCAAACCTTTGGTCTGTACTGTATGTAACATACTGTACAGTATATATATATATATATACACAAGTGTTCCCTTTATTTTTTTGAGAAGTGTATATAATTTCCATAAAAAATAGACAGGCGTCCAAAACTGTGAAAGTCTGGACTCTGAATTGAGCCGCCCATACAAGCCCCTGTTAGCCCAGTTTTATTGTTGAGTCTTTGCCACAGGCTCCATATATCATTAGTTTTCTGTATGCGGTGTGAGTGATAAGGGGCCGTGTCCCATTTCAGTTTAGGTATAAAGAGCTTCCTCATGTCTGCCTGGCAGGGAGGTCCTGCTGAGATGAGGGATGTCAGCCTGTCACCCTGACGCATGGCAGCTGTTTCCTGCCTTGCCCCGCATCTATAAATAGCAAAATATATCACCTAATGTAGGCCATTTGGTCAAACTGAAACTAAACAGGACATCTGCTCTGGGATGTTTCTTTCTCTTTCACCTCAAGCGGATTTCTTGTGTATTGATATTTTGGAAGGAGTCTAACTTTGTGTCCTCTAACGATCTCACCGATGTCTCTTTCAGACAGAGACTTTAAGTGTTAAAATTTAAAATGGTCATCATTTCATCTCAAGTTTAAGCGTAATTCCCGTAATAGTGCAGACATCCCAGTAAATTAGAGTATTTATTACTGTTCAAAATGAGACTCAGTTTAATTAAGAACAGAGATATTTCAAGTATTTATGTAACTTATTATGGCTTACAGCTAATTGCTGGAGTCCATTCATTTTTGTCTTTGTGCTCCACCAGGTCCATTAACCAGTTTCAGGATCCGACCAGAACCCCCGTAGTGTAAATTACTTTGAGAAATAATGAGATTTGGTTATATATAAAAGCAGGCTTTAATGCCAAAAAATGATCAAATGCTACAAGCCATCCATGTTAAACAAATGGAACAGATACAGAGTTACATTCACCGTCCAGCGCTGGGCCACACTGAGCTCACCTTATGGATGGAACAGAGTAAGGCAAAGACTGTAGCACAAATTTAGCTTTTTATTCTTTTCTGCAAGCTGTACCCTCCAAGGATTGTCTAATCAGTTTCAGTCTGTTTATGTATGCCTGGTGGCCGTCATACAAAAACATGGTTGTGTAAGCTGTGGCGTGTGCGTGTCAGCAGATTAAAAAGTATGCTAAAAGAGATAGAGAAAAAGATAGAATCTACAACATAATAAAAGAAGCCACAACCAAGCATTGAGTACATATAGAAGACAGTAAATTGACATAATGTTTTGACATTAGGCCAACATTGCTGCATTAAAAAAAATAGTTTCACTCTTTTTGCATAATATAATTTTATGAGTCGTGATCTCCTTTAAAGCTGCAGTAAGAAACTTTAATAATGTTCCTTACAGATTTATCAAAAATGGTACCATGTCTTCACAGTATAACATGACAATCTGTGGAAAAAACAAACAAAAAAAGATAAACTCCTCTGTCTCCTCCCTGTGGTCATACTGCCATCTGCAGGAATGTGTCTCTTGCTAAGAGACAGCCAATCAGAGCCAGTAGAAGGGTCCGATTGGGTCTGTGAGAGTAAGCACTAGTCACAGACCCTCCTCCTGATTGGTTGTTTCTGATCAGGAGAGATGTGTTTCTGCAGGTGGCAGTAGGACTCAGGAAGGAGGCAGAAGACCAAAATTTTTTCACACATTATCTGTCACATATTACTGCAATGTGAAATGGCATTTTTAAACAAATATGTAAAAGAAAAAAAAAAGATTGCTTATAAAAGTGAATTACTACAGCTTTAAGCGGACATAAAATTTGTTTCTGCCTCCCTGGAAGAGCCAACTCTGGAAAGAAAACCCCAACCGATTGTCGAACCTTGGATTCAGAACCAGTTTCCTCCACAGGGCGGCTGGGCTCAGCACCAGGATGAGGAGGCTCTGCCAGAAGGAGCTCTGACTAAAACCGCTGCTCCTTTGCACCTGAGGGAGCGAGTAGAGGCGTTTCAATAGTCTAGATGCCTCCTGGGCATGTCCCACTGAGAGGAGAGTCCTGGGGTGGATGCAGATTACGCTGGAGGGACTATAGACCCCTTCTGGGCTGTAAACGTCTTAGGATCCCCAGAATGAACTGGGGAGTGTCTCCAGGAGGAAGATGTCAGAGTTTCCCTCCTGGACCGGATTTTCGATAAGCGAACAATGGATGGATTAAATTTGGATTTGTTAGCTTTAAGCCAAATAATCACAAATTAAAAAAACACTTCAAACATTAATCATGTTAAAAACTATATGAGCGGAGTTAAAAACTCACTAAATATTTTGCTATTTGTACATTTGAAAGCAGGAATATATTTTTGTTCTATATATTTTTGTATATTTCTTGTAAGAGTCAAATGAATTAGCATAAAACTGGCTCTGCTGTATTAATATCACTGCAGAGATAATTAAGCACTCCGCAGTATCAAGAACCGGGCAATAAATCATCACAAAAGGAAATAGTGAAGATATTTTTATTATGTCCACACACAGTAAATTGAGAAAATCAGTCTGAGAGATGATCAGTCTCTGTTGTATGAATTTCAGCATAATTTAGTACACCAATGAGAAACATCATAGAGTCTATCTCTAGGTTGCTGTATAAACATATAGAAGCAGACTTTAAGTCGATTTATCAAATTGCCTTTGAGAATCGTAAAGCTCTCGTCTCTGAGTCCAGCGGTTTGACCCAGGACTTAAAATACCACATAACAGTAAATGCAACTTGAAAAAGACTTGGAAAAACTTTAGAAACTGCAACAATTATAGGCAGCACTTACCAAAGCTTTAAATATTTGATTAATTTTATGTACTGGTGGTTTACAGTTGAGGATTGTTTTTCTGCATCGTCATTAACCTTTGGATTTCATCTTTTGCTCCTTCATAATGATTCCAGCAAGATATTAGATACTATTGATTCTTTCATGCTTGTTGGAGATATTGAAGCATGTCCTATTGAAATACAGAAATATTTTAAATCAATCCAATGCAGTCAAATAGGTCCTTTGCTTTGAAACTATTCTGCCTACTTATCAAGCACCTGATGACAGTGGAAAGAAATGACTCTTATGATAAGAGTCTCCAGCAGAACTTGAAACAACATGAGAGGGATCTGCTGGGGATTTGAGTGAAAAAGTAGCAACCAGGAAAAAAAAAAAAAAAAACAGATGCTTGATCAGTTTCATATTGGTCACTGTTTAAAAGTTAACTGTGTAAATGTCACAATATCTAGAAGAGATTTGAAATTTGTTCTGTTCACTCACCTCTGTTGTAAGAGGAAGAGGAGAAATCTGGTTATGATTGCAACCTGCCCTACAGCCAGGATGGTGATTATTCTCCGATACTGAATTATAAATGACTTTATAGGGAGTTTGTAATATATATGTTCTATTATTAAAGTTTCTGCAAAGTACGATAATTCCAGAAAAACGTTACTGCAGTGGAAATGCAAAGCTAGATCTTGTGATAAACGTTAGGTTTTTATGCAACTGCAGTAGGATCTAGTGGCAAAACTCACGCTGGATTTTTCTTTTAAATAGAATATACTGCTAGAAAAGAACAAACTTTAGGCCCTTTTAATGTACCAGTGCAAAAAATCAATCCCAAACCCTGTTGGCACCTCAAATCAGGATCAAGGCACAGAGATCTTCAGAAAGCAACAGGAAGTGAAGTAGTCAACTTACAAAATCTGGGCTCAACCAGAATACAGCTGGGGTGTAAATGAGGAGAGTCTCCAGCAGACAACACTGGGAACAGAAGGTGTACACATACAGCGGTGGAGAAATCAGGAGATGTGGGACAGCTGGAGGTAATTACTGGGGATGGAGGAGGCTGAACATTAATCAAAAGTGAAATGCACAAAGAATCAGAACAAAACTAAATACAAAGGGATGAGCTGATAATGCTAGATCTAAGCTTACGTAAACAACAAGGAAATAATCAAATTATAAACACAGATGAAACCCAAAAAGCCCAGAATCGTGACAAACTTTCTCAAGTTAGCCCTCATTCATCCCTTGTTGTGCATTGATGTCCTGCGTGAACATGCGCAGGTAGAGATGCTATTGGATCAAATTGATTGCACTGCTGGTTTGTTTCTGAGGTTGTTTCACTGGCAAATCAGTGTCAGCTTTCCAATTTCATCTCTGTGTGTGTAGAGTACCGCCACACATGAAGCTCATGTGCTGCACATAAGGTCCAGCTGGAAAATCTATTTACTTTTATAGACATTTAGTCTCGTTTACTTTTTTTTTTTTTTTTTTAGACACAAGAAATTGGCCATCACTCAGGAAACGATCTAAGATAGTTTGAAAAATAATCAAATAATAAATATATAAAATTAAAAAACTGAAGCAAAAAGAGAAATAAAACAGAAACAACCGTTAAGTTGCCTTGCTAACACTGGTCTTGAATTTAAAATGTTTGCGGATAGCTGCGGGTTTTAAATAATGCACACTAGCTTCCATGTGAACAGGGATCTGGGCTTCAGTGGTAACAATGGTGTTGCTGTGAATTACATCACATTACGGTATACCAACCCCATTTCCCCAGTTTGTCATAACGATGGACAAATTTCAAAATTCCAATTAAACAGTCAAAGTGACCTTTACGTACTACGGCAAAGTATCCCCTGCATGCATTATTCCCTCAAATTTACATTTTTAATCTCCGTTCCTGAGCACGATGTACATTTGCTCAGCTTAGAAGACGCCAACAGGTTTACATTTTTAAAATGTGCCTTTTAAAACTTTTAGAACAAGCAAGCAAGCATTAACAACTACATAAATTAATTCCTCAAATGTTGAATTAGAAAAAGGTTAAGAACGGATAATAAGGCTCCTAATAAAATAATAAAAATACTGAAAAAATGTCTGATTTATGCTGTTGTTTAACACGCGCTTTCATTAAGAAGGACTGTAAATATGGCTCATTTTTCTTTGAGGTCAAATTCCAACTTTGACAATTTTTTTTCTAAATATAACATGTTAAAGAAAAATATGTTGAAAAATTTAAATGTAAAACAAAATAAAGGAACTACAAAATTATCCCCTTTCTGCATCAAAGTATATATTTCAAATAGATTTCTACTGAATAAAACATATCAGTGCATGTGCTGCTGGCTGATTATACGCTGAAAATGGTGGGGGTTTCCAATTTTTATTCATTTAACCCTCTATGGCATGGCGTTGCCCTCAGGCAACAAACCACATAGCTGTACCTCACATTGCTCCTTTATTTTATTTTTTGGGGGGCATGATTTTTGTCCAAAAAAAAGTTTTTTTTATGAATATAGTTTTTGTTTGATTTGTATTTCATTTCTCATAATCAGTGTAGACAATCTTGGTGTTCTAGACCAATGTTACCCTGAGGCAACAAACCCAAATCTGGTTCCAGGAGGTGTCAGAGTCCGATTTTATGATTGACATGTAATTAGGGACCACCAAGCTCCCAAAGAATGCAGGAAAATATTTCTTCCCCACAAAAATAAAAAGTCATGCCATAGAGGGTTAAGGAATCAGAAAAAACCCAAAAAAATAGGAATTGTTAGCGTTTCACCAGTCGGTTGCAGATTAGAACTGATCATGGGAAAACTGGCCGATAATGAAATCTTTAACAAACAGCAATTCAAGCCAAATGAAACAAAATCCCAGCCATAAGATCAAACTCTGGAGTCCAACATCGTGAGATGAACAAGTAAACATTTGCTCAGCGTTTTCATGTCTTCCATATGTAAACAACGAGATGTGTCATTGATAAGTGGCCAAACTGAGACCATTATTTTCACCTAAAGTGAGCAGACATGACTGCAGTGAACAAGTGCATGTTTTCATGCGACGCTCCATCAATCACATAACGGGAGGGGGAAAAAAAAAGAGCAAAGTCAAGCGACATATCGTGGACTCAAGCTCTGATTGCGTCTCTTTGCTTGGTAAATGATGAATGACTTTAATATGTTGTAAAGTTTACCCCTTTAGTGGACATAAATCTGATTATCAAACCCCGTGAATTCATTGTTAAGCATTGGAAACCTACTGTGCTGCAGATGAGGACAAATACTGATTCTGGGATTAAAAGCTCCCAAACTGCTTATTGCGGTTTATCTTCAGAAAGGAGAATAATTGTCACCCTGAATGTGGCCATAAAAGGTTTTATATCGGATACAGCAAGGATACTCATCTGTCTTCTTTCAAACCATTTCCAAAGATAATCAGGATCTCTCACTTGGAACGAAGGATATTTTCATGCAGTGCTGCATCTGGCAATGGATTTCCAATTGCATCATTTAGTGCAACAAATACAGTGGTGGAGAAAGTACTCAATGTACTTAAGTAAAAGTACAAATAAATAGACAAACATATACTCTAGTAATAGAATAGAAATTTTTTAGTCAGTAGGAAAATTGCAACTTATTTAAGCCAACATGTTCAACTAATCATGGATCTTTTTAACTATAACACCTTAACCTATTTCTCTTTCATTGATTACAGTCTTGACAATACTCTTATTAAATTATTTTTCATTTAACTTTATATTATTGACAGATATATTTGAGTTCAGCCAAGTCATCTTGGATTTTGAAGTAGGAATGGTAAAACACGCACTTCTGGATATTTACAAACCAGGAAAATAGCCGTTTAATTTGTCTCAGCATAGAAAGCTACAAATCAGACACCAACCGATACCTTCGTGACGTGATTAAACTTTGCACAGGGGGCAACCTATGAGGGAAAACTGGACATGCAAAACAGGCACCGTCTGTATCAAACACTGCCATTGCAATAAAAAAATGAATAAAGCTTAAATAAAGCCTTAAAGCTTGTTTACACATTTTGTACCATCAGTTCAAGTAATAGCGATTGTAGCTATCCAGCACTCTTTTTGTTTTGCTTTGTCATAAGCTTAATACATTTTGTTTAGGTACACAACCGACAAGGCCCGTCTAGGTAAGAGTGTAAAGTTGAAAGGAAAAAGAAATACAAGCAGAATATGCTTTGCATTCTGTTGATTGGATATATTTGGTTCGAAACGTTGTTTGGTATTACTTCAAATACAATAGATCCTTAGAATCAAAGATGTATGCGTTAGCCTTCCTGCTCTGTCATACAACTTTAGCTTACATCTTGAGGATTTCTTTCTGGTGTGGCTCACTCCTGGTGTCCTAATCAAGGGTCACTCGACTGCTTAAGTCTCGCGTGGCCACAAGAGTATTTTTCTTTCTCTCCGAGGTATTTGCGGAAAAACCGTAAAAAGCAGATTATTATTTGTATTTTACCCCATCAGCCAATTGTCTGTAATCCCAGTGAAGGAGCTTAGGAGTTGGCCTAATCTTTACACAGTGGACAATGAAAAATGGAATCTGCCTCATTTTTTCTTCGACCAGCAGGCAAAGAAACACGAGTGAGTTGGGCAGATAAAAAGCTGTCCAGACGAGTAGCATTAATAAACCAAGACACCACAATCAATTTCAGCCCAAGCTTGGTGCCATTAACTTTCACTGGAAAACTCAGTTTTAAATCCATGGAAACGCTCAACGACAGACATCCCTGATGCATCTGCTTATTGCCATGATGCCATAGTGATCTTTTCCATCCTCTGGGAGGAGGGTCACAGGATCATCTCTGGATATTTATTATAGCGTCCGTCCAACTTCTAATGTGACATTCAATTACCTCAAAGTATCAGGTCGGTGGTGCATTAAAAGAAATCAATCGTGCATGGAATTTATTAAAGTAAATTTCCCCATAACTCTGTATACACATGTCGGTGACAGAAAACAAGCTACGCAGCCGTTGTTCCAACTCCCATCGTCTTCCCCAAGAAACGGCATCCATCAAAGTTAATGGGCTGTAATCATCACCACAAATACCGTGTCATACATCCCACTGCTCGCTCCGGAGTATTCAACTCCTAGTCAATGGGATGTAAAGAGTGACAAGCCTGAGGAACACAGTTCCCCATATCATTAACAGTGAGAAGTAAGAATTTGAACAAAATTCAAAAAGTTTTGCAGATTTAAAAAAGAAAAAAAAAAAGTCTTATGTTTGGGGGCCGCAGTGAAGAAACGTGTATTAGTCAACACCAATCAATTCAAGCAGCACTGTGTCTCAGACACCCTTCATTGCTGTCACTCTATGAAATAATTCTTATTAAAGCACCCCACTGTCTAACGACAGATCTGCTGTGTGGTGGATGGATTCATTCCACAAGAAGCCAATTCTACCAGCTTCAAATCACATCTCCCAGCATCCAGCATGTCTGCTTATCTCCAGGCTGTATGCTGCTGCTGGACTTCTGATTAGACATCACACAGGTGGAAACACACACACGCACACACCCAGAGTCCTGTATCTACCATGTCAGAGGACATTAAGTTGAGTTTTCTTCAACAGCTTTGCGCTAACCCGCAACTGTAAATCACAGGCCCTTGCAAAAGTCATACACCCTGAATATTTGAGCGTTTGACACTTTTTATTTCGCTTGGACTTTTTTATTTTATGACAGACCAACACAAAATAAGAGTTTGAGGCAATACTTCTGCTGTATTTGCAGCTTGAAGGTTGGTCGAGAGAAAGGCTATAAACATTATTTTTTGAGTCTTACCAAAAGTTCTCAAATAGGTTTAGGCCTAGACTTTTTCATAAATGAGTTTTCTTTGCTAACCCTTTAGTTGAAGCTGTGTTGAAGAAAAACTTCCCCACAACATGATGCAGGCACCATTATACTGCATTTCATTATGGAATTGGGAAGTTAAGGCAATGAAAATGCCCGATATAAAATCGGGCATTTTCAACATGTTGATTGTCTTGGCCCGATTATCTCAGCCTGTGGGGTTTTCCCTGACTGGGAGCGAGAACTCGACCTGTTGAATGTAACAGGTAGCCAATCAGAAAGCCCAGTGACGTAAGCACGGAGGGGAATCCCAAACAGCTGACATGGAGCAACCGAGAGTCCGGTGGACATCAGAGATGATATGTGGAAATGTTTATTACTATATGTAAAGGTCATTGTTATATGTGGTTATGTTTATTCAGTTAAAACTAAACTACAAAAAAACATAACTCACCTCCAAATCATAGTGGAGCAAATAGAGCGGCTGCTCCCTCCTCTTTTATCAAACGCCTTTTCTTTTTACGCCTTTTATCACTTAAAATGAGACCACAAACTATCACTATTGCTTCTACATCGTCATCCGTGTTTGATTATTCTAAATTCACGCATCTTCTTCTGGAATCGGGATGTTCCTGAGTGGAATCGGTTCGTGTTGTGGTGTGTTGCTCCTGCCGTGTAGCTGGACACACAAACCGACCGAACCTGTTGGACTTTTATTGGCTTCTGTGTGATCACAGGTTTGGAAAATCGGTCGACAATCCTTAAATCGTGCCGTGTGAACCAGACTTAAGACTCACAAGCTCTACTCCTCTCCTCTCTACTACTGCTCTAACGCTCTCTGACTCTGGTCGCTATGGTAACGTTTACACCTTCAAAATAAGATATAGGTGCGCCACAAAAACGAACATTTTACTTTCATGAAAATTTAAACTCATAACGACAAATTAATGGGAGCCCTGAGCTTGTTTCTCTGCAACGAGACGGTCCCATCAGGGAGTGATGAGAGACGAAGACACCAGAAGTGTTGCTTATTCACAGCGAGCTTGGTCTCTACATGGCGAAGCAGTTTGAAGCTTCATTGCCTCATTAGCGAACCGGTCACCATATCATGCAGAGCAGGCTTGGAATGTGGGAATCACCTACCGGGATAAATCCATTCTCCTGTCTCTTCTCTGGGCCTTTTCCCTTCCCAAAGAAACTTTCCAAAGAATCTGATCCGTTTCTTACTCATTTTGCTGCTTGCGGGCTCAATGTTGGCGCACAAGACGTAACCGGTTAAAGGATTTTCAAGATAAAATATTCTCCAGACTCAAATAATACATAAAACAGAAATATTTAATTATTTCTTGTGCAGCCCGGTACCAATTGGTCCATGAACCGGTACCGGTCCGTGGCCCAGGACCACTGGTCTACATGACTTGTGGCAAATTACAAACGAGACATCCTTTGGCTTTTGATTTCAGCTAAAGCTATATTCTTTCCTTCTGCATCTTTTCAAAGAACACTAAAACTAGGAGATATTTTAAATATCCAGAATAAATAAAACAAAACAACCAAAAATAAGTAAAATAGATTATGAAGTCTCTGTAAACAAGCTTGCCCTTCAAAATACATTAATCGCTAGACTTAGACGGGGAAAACAGGCAATACTGCCAGTTCGGACTTTTGTGGAAAACAAAAAATAAGTATAACTTTACTAGTGGGTAGTAAGTGTCAAATGTTTGCAGCATTTTTCAAAATGCTGCCTTTTCAATGAGATTAAAGGGCAGTATCTCTGTTAACTTAACACCTCAGTGATTGTGAACTGCCACCAAGACACAAACCACCCATTAGTTTTTGTTTTCTTTAAATTTTTTCCAAGCTGGGAAATCTGCATCGGATGATTATGTTTTAGATGCAGATACATGTGCAACACAGGGGAAGAACCCGGATTGTGACAGAGGACTTGGCCTTAAAGCCAACTGGTAGACTTCTTAAATCTCATCAAGTAGCCTAGGGTCTCCCAATTAAAAGTACCCTGGCTTAAAATGATGAAACAGAAATAGTATACAAAATATATTTCATTTATGCATTCTTTTACAATATTAAAAATAGACATTATTCTAGTTTAAAACCCAATAGAGCACAGCAACTCAGGACACTAGAAGCAATTTGAGACTTAAACAAAAACTGCAAACCAAATTAGTAACCACACAAATTAAGGACACAAAATAATGTTAAACACACAAAAAAAACAAGTCTCACGTTGCGTCAGCCCAATATGACGCTGCGCCCAATCCGCTAATTCATAAAACAAAACAAAATATGAACTAGCAGTTTGGTTCTGTGGAGCCTGTGCTACAACTCCAGCTCTTTAGCTCAACCTATTATTTTAACCCAAAGCATAAAAAAAGCACCCAGGTGAGGGCACAATATGCAACATCAGCAATACCAAAAATAAAGGTAAGGCGTCTGCTGACAATAATAAAACCACTCAAGGCAAGATGAAAAACTGTTACCTCAATCAGCCACACAACAGCGTACTTTCAGATGCTGCAGCAAAGAACCACTGAAATGCATTCCAAAAAGCAATTAGAAAGCACGTCAGAAGATAGTAGCAACAATATAAAAAGCGACCTAACATTGCACAGAACCAACCAAAGATGACAAAAATCCATTTATCCTACCATCAGCACAAATGTGCAGGATCCAAATCTTGGCGCAGCCCGACGAGCACAGCGCTCATCCAACAGACCCAACTGCACACCACAATGGACTCGACTCTCTAAACTTGGCGGGCACACCTGGTGCCTATATACGCACTAATGAGCCCGACAATGCTGCAAACGGAAGTGAAGGTGGGGAAACGGGGCGTGACGCATTCAAGGGCCAGAAACGGGTGGGAATTTACAGCCCCTTTATATAAACGCCGTTATAGATCACCCGGTTACACATGTTTGTTGTATTGTCGTGCGTGGTTGCTACTGTTCCACAACATAGCGGCTCCATGGGTGAAATGCCAAATGCCAAAGTTCGCTCCTCTTTATCGACTCGACGCACAAGACGCGACAAACGACAGCGACAGGCCAAAGTCATCGCTACCTGGGGTGAAACAAACTCACGAGACACAATGGCGACAAAAGTTGAACATTTTTCAACTTTCTTGCATGTCTACGTGTACAAGCTCGAAATTTCACATGCACGAATGACTTCGGTCGCTTGGCAGGAGGAGGGTAAGCGACTGTCGTTTCACCGCAAAATTTTCATAGGTAATGAACGGAGAGGGAGTGATGTCGCCTCTTATGTGTTGGTGTCTTTGCGCTAATGAAACAACTAGGGGAAGTGTCTGTCGATGCACCGGCTTTTTGTCATTCTGTCTCTTTGGTAGAAAGAGGGATAGGTATGACAAAAACAAACAATCATGCAACTCGAAATGATCAAAGTCTTTTTAATTTATGATGTGATTAATTGATTTATTGCTTATCTTGGATATAATTTTAGAGTCTGGCTATACTTTAGGCCTCTCCACAACTGTGTTTGACCTTTCTGATGTGTTCCTTTTGGTGGATGATACATGTTTACAAATGTCCTCTAACAAACCTGTGAGTCCTTCTAAGATCATCTGCATTTATACTGATACTAAACTTTGTCTTCCTAAGCTAGTGACTTATAAGCATAATGACTTAAAAGAAGCTGAAGTCATATGCACCCAATTATTCGTAAAACATGTATTTTCCTTAACCTTGACACACTACCTTTTGTTGGCTGTTTAAATAAAATCCCAATAAAATACATTGAAGTTTGAGGTTGCAATGTGACAAAATTGGAAAAAAGTAACCGTAAAAGTAACCCAGCCTTAATTCAAAGTCAAGAAATGCGTCCTGTTTCTATCATACCTCACAGTTTCTTAATTAGACCTGAAGAAAAAAAAAGAAATTATGGCGACATTAAACTCATCTTTTCAAACCTAACGCCTCCTAAAAGAGCAAAAATATCACTGTTCCAGCCTCTCTGCCGCAGTATATCTATCTGTCTACCTTTACCTTTGTTCCGCAAGGAGCTTTGCTGTTTCTCTTATCGTCCCATTCAAGCACAGACTCCTCCGACTGCATGACGACCACTCTAGCACTGAGCCAGAGCGATTCCTAAGTAGTGCAGCTGTGCAGTAGCTAGCTGGCTAGCAATTAATTTGTCATGAATGGAGATTAAAGGTAATTATGCAGCCTACGTGATGGGTACTGGGCTAAATGTGGAGCTAAATTATGTCTTGATCACATAAATATCATGGTGGGCCGAAGGTGCTTTGTTTAATGGAACCGATTCCAGAACGCCTTCTACATTAACTCAGCTGCACGTTTTCTCAGGTTTCGTCTTAGGCATCTCTTTGGTGGTAGTGATATTGTTCTGTGACGCTGGAGCATTTTTTTTTTTTTTTTTGAGTTCTGGAGGGAAATTGTATTGAGTTTTCCTCTTATGTATTCTTGTCCACCTGTCTTGCTATGAACGGCTAGTAACAAGCATGGCAGATTCGGGTTACATGGATCAATGTGTATTGACTTCATTACAGTGTAGATGAGAGTTTTAAACAAAACACCACTCTTGAAATGTAGATGCACACCGCCCAAAAGAAATCTATTGTTTTTGTAAGCAGCCCCTGATAGTGTTGCGCTCAGAGTGGTTTGTCTGCATTACCCAGAAACATGACTAAAGAAAGCCTTTCTGCATGCAGATTAGGAAGGCGAATGCCCTAAAGTCTAATATGTTTCTTGAAGAGTGGGAATACTTGATCAGATCCTGAGCAAGACATTTATAAACAATTGGCCAATAGGGGATGGATGTTTATGTCACTGTGCCGAGCTTTCCATTAGTTGAGCAAAGCCAGGTGGCGACGCTTGGGCCTGATTCTTAAGAGAGAGAAAGTTCCAGGGCAATTTGACCATTTTCAATTTTGTCTCCCTTTCAATGATGTGTAGATGTGTAGCTTTTACACATCTCTTTGCAAATCCGTCTTTTTCTCGTTGTAATTCAGTATTTTTGATCATTTGTGGCTACATACTATTAAAGTAATGGTAAAATCTCACAAAACATTTTAAAATAATTATTTTCTAAAGACTTTTCTGTTCCCTGTTTTCTCTGATTCTAATTAACAAAGCTAATAAATTTAGCACACAGATTATGACCAAAGCAATTGTGTGATCTACTGCTTGTTAATATTATTTATTAATGAGCACAAATCATCCTTTTCCCAAACAGGGGTGGGAAATAAATGACAGCAATTTGGGAATGAATTGAATTACTGTCAGTGTTTCAAATGGAAGTGGGACACAGGTTTATTTCGAGCCCTAAAAAGTAGAGTAGAGAATAACCAGAACTGTGAAGGTATAAAATAGAAACAGGACAAAATGACCAAAACCAAAACAGAAGTTGATGAGAGTTGTCGTTCTTAACATACCAGTTAACACGCAGTTTTTGGCTGCTTGATTTTCCAACCACAAATACATCCAAAAACAAAAAAGGTACAGAGGAGGAAGGAAAACTTTACAATCTTATCAAATGAGGTGCTATTGAAGTGTTAATATAAACACTGTAGATATGGTGCCATTTTTATAGAAAGATTACTACATGTGATCTTGAGATGAGTTGAGCTTTGTTACGTGGCTTAAAATTCTTCTCTAAGTAGTTAGAAGATGTGTATAATGTGGATAAACGAGTAGACATGGTCAGAAACAACACTCAGGTCAAATGGGGCATTTAGCGGATTGATATGAAGTATTGTGGGCTAGGAAGTGGTGTTCTACATACCGTGGTTGTAACTAGTGGTAATTTGAGCTTCTGTTGCCTTTTTATCATCTTAATCCTTCCAGATCATTCTCCTGACCTCCGACTGAAACAAAGCATTTTTGTCCTCACTTCCTCATGCTGGATGTTCTTTTCTTTTGCCAAGCACTCTCTGTAGACTCCAGAGATGGTTGCGAGTGAAAATCTCAGATCAGCAGTTCCTGGAACACTTATATCAGCCACCTACTGCCAAGTCATGTTCAAATGCTCCTAAATCCCCCTTCTCCCCAATCTGATGCTCACTCCGAACATCAGCTAGTTGTCTTCATCACATCTAGATGGCTTAGTGCATTGGGGCTGCTGGCACTTGATTGGCAGATTTTCTGTTTGTGTTTAGCAATTGAATAGATTTATCTAATAAAGTAGCTGTTTAGTCTGTACTTCATTGAAAACACCAGCATTTTGATTGGTACTTTGAGGCAAAATAGCAATTTGGGTGGATTTCACATGGAACTAGTCACTCTGGAATACAGATTCTTGTAATATTACAGCGCAAACAGTCCCAACAGCCTGGAACAAACCGAGTCCACACAGACAGACACGTGCAGAGACTATTCTGGTACAGCTCCAGTACCAATGTCCCTGATGTATTTGTGCGTTTGATTGGATATTTAGCTCTATCTTCCCCACAAGACAATTTGTGGACCTCAACAGATGGAGAGGTCCAATTAGAAATTGGAAAGATGGGAGACAAATGTTCCAACTCCTTGTTCCTCCCTAAGGACACACAGCCAATCTTAGAGTACATGAGCAAAATAAAGGGAAGCTTAACCAAATGACAAAAAAAAAAAAAAAAACTGATGTCATTTCTTAATGTTGTGTACTCCACAAAAAAACGGCACCAAATTTGATAAATTTTGCTCTCTCCACATCTACATTATGTATAAATATTTCCTTCTGTTGTCTGAGTCTTCAAGGGCAGACGTCCCACAAAGCAATTGCCTCGCCATCAGCCAGGACCAAAAAAGGGGAGAAGAAATGAAAAAGTGCTTAAATATAGCAACCCCGTGGGATAGTGGAAGGAAGGCTGCACTATGGTGTGATTAAAATGAATAACCTTCAGTCAGTCACGATTGTTGACGGTACATTCATATGTGCGGTCAGTGATTAGTAGTGGGGGGGGGTCCTCGAGTGTGCCTGTCCTCAAACTTGTATCATCGTTATTCATCGGGAGTCCTGTCCTCAGCAGTGACAAAGATGTTGGAGTTATACATAATGGCAGTTTTGTCATTATGCACATTGACCCTGGGTCACTTTAATTCAGGCTTCAGCTTCTGCTGTGAAAGCGGACAGTAATAATACCTCTGATGGCTGATAGATTGTGTTCATGTAAGACCAAGTTTCATTGGGAGAATGACCTTTAGGTTTCCTTATTGTTGTTGTTGTTTTTCTGGCCTCGAGTTATTATTTTTCGTGTCACTTTTTTCGATGTCTGTCAGCGGAAGCGTTGCGGAGTAAAGAGTGGGGAAAAAATAACGACGTCTCTGTACACAAGAAAAAGGCCGTGCTGCAGGTGGAGTGGCTGCAGCTCTGCCCCTGGGGCCAGTCAACAGCTGTTAAAGGAGATACAGCTCACTCCCATTACCTCTTCTCAGATTCTCACTGGCTCCCGATGCTCGCTGTCATCTGGGATCGCTTCTGTTGCCTCTCTGGCTGCCGTCCACGCTCTCTGAGAGAGCGCTGATTACATTTTTACACATTGCCACTCCTTCTGTCTCGTTCCAAGTGCTGATATTCTCCCCTAGTTTTACTGTGAGGATCTTATATGTGTAAAATGATGTTTTTGTGGTTTAATGTTTGATGCTTGCTCCATGAGCACTACGTGGAACTCAAGGAAGGGCAGCTGTTGGTGTGATTGTGTGACTGACATGTGTATTCACACCCCTTCACATCTCCTCCCCCATTTTGTCACAGTGCAGACACAAAATTCAATGTCTTTTTGTGTTATTATTTTATGTGGCTGGGCAAAAAAAAAAAGCAGGCTATAATTGTGACTTTCAAGAAAAATATATTTTCATGATTTCTTTTCAAATTACATTCTGAAAAGTGTGGCACGCATTTGTGTCCAACCAACTGAGTCATATTTAACTATTATAGCATGTGAATGCTGCCCCAGTTCAACTTCCATGTTCCTGCTAATACAAAAAACACACAACACAGTGTGTGTGGTTTTCTTCCATTCAGAGCGCGCCATAAAAGTTAGCTTAGTCTCAGACTGACCTTTAGTAAGAAGAAGAAGTTGGTAGTTAATTGTGTCGGGAGCCAATTTCTTCTCCTTTAATAATCTGAATTTTTTGGCAGATTCTAAAAAGAAAAACTTGCAACAGAAAGCAAATTGCTGAGTTCAGGACAGGATAATAGTTTAGACGTTCCAACTCACTAGAAAATTGGCAGTAGTTGGTAAAAAAGCAGCAATCATGAACAGTTGTTTCTCTTGCATAACATCCGTACTGTGCTTCTTTTTCTGACCTGGAACACGTTCAGACCGTTGAGGATTTTTTTTTCTTCTTCTCTTCAAGAACTGACAGATTCACCTTTCTGATCGGAAACCAAAGACCCGATCTTATTTTTCTCTCATAATACTTGTCCGTGTTGAAACGCATAAAGACGTAAGCGGCGTTAGGGAAAAGGGAATCCTGAGGACAAAAACATTACACACTGCTAAGACGAGCCGATTGGGTTCATAGACTTTGTTCTGATGGCTCTCGGCTTTGACGAAACTCTTGCAAACGTGGATCACAAAAACTCCTTCGGATTTTTTTTTTTTTTTTTGGCCTCTGGCTTCTGGCTGTCTTGGTAAATGCAGTAAAAATATCACATCGTTACCCACGTTGGTCATTTTAGTCCACTGGAGTGAAAATATGCTTTTGTCTCTGTGAATCGTTGCTCACAATGACCTTTCCTCAGATTTATCAGTACAAGTCCCAGTTTGAAAGGGCCTATAAAAATAACACGGCTCTGAATGTTAAAGAAACAAGGAAGAGCCAGTTCTCATTCATTTTCTGTGTCAAGAAGGAATGTGATGTTTTGTTGTTGTTGTTCTGAAGGAGTTAAAGAAATATTAACTATAGTTTCCTCTGTAAAGATTTAGAGAATTTACCCAACATTTTCTACGAGATGATCATTTTAATCAGGAGGAAACCTTTCCATTAAAAAAATGCTCCTTATTGGCAATCCTTCTAGATCTGGCCTTTAGTGTTTGATATTGTATAACGACACTATCTTACCAGCATCTTCACAAAGTCTTTTGAGGAGTTGATTTGCACAAAAATGTATTGATCTCTGAGTTACAGGACATCTAGACTCCTCTTCCTGATATCCTATCATTCAAAGAAGCATTGTGTTGCAATTACTGCCTTAAAATATATCCATGCAAAAATTTTTTTTTTTTAAATGAAGAAGTCTGCAATGTCATTACACTATCATCTAGCCCGGAGGTATCAAACTCCAGTCCTTGAGGGCCGCTGTCCTGCAACTTTTAGATGTGCCTCTGCTGCACCACACCTGAATAGAATAATTAGGTTGTTAGCAGGACTCTGGAGAACTGATCTACACAAGGAGGAGGAAATTAAGTCATTTTATTCCAGCATTTTGTACCTGTGGCACATCTAAAAACTGCAGGACAGCGGCCCTTGAAGACTGGAGTTTGACACCCCTGATTCTAGACTGTCCCAAATTGTTAAAAAATCATATTAGTGGATGTAAACTTATGTATTTGAAGAAAGTAATAAAAATAAATAAATCTGAGTCATACTGACAAGCCTGAAAGAAAAACATGTTTAGTCTGATTTAATGCCAGTCAGTGACAAAAAATAGTTATGTCTTTTAACATGGTGTGTAAAATAATTGGTTAAGTATCTCCTCTTCACTGTAAAATGACATTTAAGCTCATCTACACTCTTCAGATTTTGAGCAGTTTTTAATGACTGTATTTAAAGTAACTGGTGCTACTTAAGGAGCCCTTGATGTACCCTGTTACCAAATTATTACTGTATTTCAACTGAACATGACTGAGCGGTTTAGTATCTAAGGCCAAATCAGAAAACAGACGGAAACAAAACACAGAGTTAAAAATAGCAGCGTGAAGCTTAAAGTCCTGTGCTCCACATAACTGCACTAAATGAGAGAAACGTCTGCTTCTCAGGCTCTCTGAATATCTCTTGTGAATATAGTTTCATCAAAATACTGTGAGACTGTCTCTGGAATATAATAACTGTCATGTCAAAAAAATTTGCTTGACAGTTTCACGAACTGTCTTCACTATTTTATGTCTTTTTTTTTTTTTTACAGTTGATATAAGAGATAAAACTGTAGACTTTCTGTCTTTGTCTTCCGCAGTAGGAAATTAAGGCATCGTATAGCTGTGAAGGTCAAGACATCATCTTCAGAACTGCTAAATGGTGATGGGCATTTTCAATTATTTTCTGACATTTAGGTTTAATTGTTTGAACAGTTGATAAATGGAGGGGTTATTGCGCTTAGTGTTTGATCATCCATCCTGTTAAACCTATTTGCCTCAGGTTGGGCGGGAAGAAAAATAAAAGATCAAATCTTTTCTGATTCTCAAGTCTAGAAAAAAAGTATAAATAAATCAAAAACTTGAAAGCCTCTTTCCTTAATCCCTCACTGACTGGAAAATTCCCGCTGCTTTAAAACTTTTATTCCCAGGCTTTATCTGAAAAGTTTAACGTCTCCGAGGCTGAGCGTAGATAACCCGGATGACAACACGGTGACATAATCTGGAGCTGTATTTTATAAAAGCTCCTCAAGATCCACTGGAGACATTGTGTAACTGTCTTTACGAGTTACTTGTAAGGAAGTGCTTCACTTCATGAGTAAAATTCCCCTCATCCATAAAGCCAGTGGAGTGAGAGCAATGATTAAACCAAGGCCTACATGTCTAACATCCACTGCATGTTTTAAAACCTTGTAAATTTGTTTTTATGGTAGGTGAAATATTACACAAACTGTCTGCTTTAAATCTGGTCAGGTTGTAACCTGCTGCTGCTAAAAAAAAAAAAAAAAAGGCTGATTTCCAGATACTTCAAATCGCGAATGCACACACTGCAAACTCTGAGTTAAGGGGCCATTTGGTTGAGGAAGCTGATATCCAGCGGCTGCTCCGTGTGGAATCGCACATCAAAGTTAATCTTGCACCGTCTGCTCGGGCGCTGCAGAGCACTAATCTGCTGTCAGTGTGATGAGGCTCCTGGACCAGTTCCCCTTTCCAGCACAGAGCCACTAATCCCAAAGACCTCTCCTGCCTCTTTTTTTCCCTCTTTTTCCAGACAACAGCAGTCGCAGGTCTGACCTTGAATACCCATCTGCTCAAGAATAGCTAAGCATAAGCTTTATTTTTTCTTTTTTTGCATTTTCTGTTACTTTTTTTTAACTTGGCTGATGTCCCTAAATAGTTAAAAGGACCATTAAACCATATTATTGATCTGTACAATGTTAACTCTTGTGGTTGATAACATAAGCATTGTTGCTGACTACTTATAGAACCATTGAACCCAGAAAGACTCTTGCCTCTTTCAGCAGGATAATTCTCCCTGCCACCATGCAAAGATGGATCTGGAATGGTTAGAACATAAGTCAAGTCAACGAAGAATCATCTTCTTTGTTATGTTCACGTCAACGTTGAGATTATTGTTACAAACTATGATCTGAAATGGTCTACCAGCGTCTTGTCCTGATAACTGCAGAGTCATCCGAGTATTTCTGCATGACTCTGACTCGTGCTGAAAGTGTACAAAGTGAAAAACAGTGGTGAGAGTACAGCGCCTTGTGGGACTCCTTTGCTCCCACCACCTCTGTCTCATTAACTGTGTATAAATTACAATTCTACACGCATTTTCTTGTAATTAATCAATTCTGTGAATTAAAGCTTTCCCCTCTAACCTCGCTGCAGGCTTTGAGGCATTAAATGTAATGCAAGTTACTGCAAAATCAAAGTTTTCTGTGTTCAACTAAATGCCACCGTTCACTCTTCATCTGCATGCCGATTAACTGACTCGTCCTGACGGTGAATACATAATGAGCTCATTAGCATAATCGCTTGAATGTTCCGATGATTTTAATTTATTCTCATTTTACTTTTTTAATCCATAGCTTTGGCGCCTCGCCGTGCCTCCAGCCACTCTTTAATGTGTCTTTATTCAACCCATTCAGCCACAAAGCAGAGTGATTTTATTATCAGAGCTCTATGACTGTGCTGAAGGAATGTATTTTCAGACCCTGACGCTATGAGACAAAGATGGGCCAACACCTAAACAGTGGAGTTCATTCTTCCTGGTTTTTTTTTGTATTTTCCTTTTGACTTTCCGTTTCAAACTAATTGCTCTCACATTAGCACGTTCTCAAGGTAACATGTAGTTTAATGGGAACATGCAGGCACTTGTAACAACACAGCAGCAATTCATCCTGTAATTAAAATAAAGCGCCACAAGGAATTGCTTGCAATTATGACGACAAGGAGCTGAAGTAAAGGTGACTTGGCATATAATAGTAAGGTAATAGGCTTTTTTTGAGGGGGGGTGGGTATTATATTATTTTTGCATAGGACAGCAGTTGTTTCCCAAGAGTCAGCGGGTGTAGCCTGAGAGACCGGAGAGCAGAAGAAGAGAAGAAAAATGTCAAAGCAGGGCTGTGCTAGCGCTGCATGATAATAGAAAAAGAGACGGGGAAGAAAAGGAGAGGGAAAAGAGAATGAAGCGTTTCATCTCCAGCTCATAGTTGGGAGGCAGGCAGGTCCGGGCAGACGAAGGGTGAGTCAAAGTCAGGATCGGAAGAGCGCCGGAGAGGAAAGACTTTTTATCATTCCTGACTCTTAAGAAGATCTCCCAAATGAGGGAGGTTGCGCATGCTAATGTCAAAGCCGTGTTGATAACTAGCCGCCTAGGTTTTTTTTTTTTTTATGGTTAGGGTTAAGCTGGGATTTGGAAGGGTTGAGGGAATACATGTTTGATATGTAAGCGAGAGCTGAGGTGCCTTTGCAGAAACTATACGTGGAGGATTACTCTACGGGGTTTATCTGCGTCTGCGTGGCTAAAGGAGAGTCATTTTGCTGGTCTTTATTGAGTCTGTGTGGCTCATAAGACTCTGCAGTGAACGTTAAGCTAGAAGATCAAAGCCTCATTGGCAGCACTGCGCCATAAAGTCGTCATTTACTTTTTATTTATAATGCACTACCATTGCAAGGTGCGTGCTTCTTGTCTCTGTCTTTGAAGCTCTTGCGGGCTAACCTGCAGCTCTAGGCACTGACTGGATTGCTGAAGATGCATCCAAAGAAAAGAAAAGAAAATTCAGTGGGCTTCATAAGTAGTGAACATATCTTAAACAATGTATTTATTAAGCTAAGTTATCTGGAATAAAGTGGGATTACACAGGAAATCAATACTAAACATGCTTACTAATTTATGTTCTTGAGAAGTCTTTTGGTAATGGCAACGACCTTCCCTTAAAAGGAAAAACTCTTTTTTTACGTGTTGCTCCTTTATGATTTAAACTCCATTCTTCAAAACGAACTGCCTTCAGATCCTGAGGGTTTTTAGGGCCTCTTTTATGCACTCTGATGCCTAATTATTACCATTGATTCCTTAGTTAAATTCAAGTCTGGTGATTGATTGAGACGTTCTAGAGGGTTTTCCTTTGTGAAAGCCAAGGAAGTTTCCAGAGTGAAAGCTTCCTTGGTTGTGTATTTGGGATCCTTGTGTCATTGAGAAATCTATTCTTGTTACCTTTTCAAGTTCTAGTCAAGAATGCCCGACTTAATTCCTTCATTCAGCCTTACTTTATACAGTCTGCCATCAGCATGTGCTGAAAAACAGTACGATACCACCAAGTTCCCACTTCCATACTGCCCTCCCTTTTTCAAACATTGCGCATTCACTGACATCTTCTGAGTTGAACTTTAGTTTCAACATGCCAGTCTCCTTCCATTATTTCATTGGTTTGACAAAATGTTCTGCAGCAATGGAATATTATGTTGTGAATATCTGTGTCGCCACGGAAGTTAAAACTACTTTGTTTTCACAGGGAAAACAAAGTAACTTCAGGTCAGTCAACAAGAGGCTCTTGGACGCAGAGGTCACGGTTCAACTAGGTGAATATTAACTAAACAGCATAAAAATGCGGCTAAATAGCCTAATGTTAATATGATTATAATTTGACAGGTAAAAATAGTACATGACCTTTTTTTTTAATGTTGTCGGTCAAGATGACGGATAAAAAAAGTCTAGCGCGACCTCTGCTTGGACGTCTCTTTGGATTATTCTTCTGACTTTTGTGAGGATATTATGTTTTATGATATTTTTAGGATTTTGCTGTGGAGGTCTTGTGTGAGTTGTTATCATGGCATTTCTTTTGCAATACTTTGATCCTAAGTAACCTTTTTACAGGTCATCAATTAGAATTAGACAAACCATTAGATATTGACTAAAACCAATACAAAGCAACATTGCTTTCCAAATGCTTACAGATTTGGAAAGCTGTATGTATGTATCTTTGTATGTATGGATTACAGGGACTATTCCTGATTTCCTTTGCATTGTTTCAGGAGAAGTATTTCTACTGAGAAAAACGTGTTCAACACTTATTTTTATTATTATTTGCCTAGCTGTATCTCTCATATCTGCTGCGCACTTCATTTTACCGCAGTTCAAAATCCAGTCAGAACAACACTGACACTTATCTGTCTCAGGTTTGTCTATCTCTGCAGCTATTGTTCACAGTTCGTAACACTCGAGCAATCTGTTTTTCCCTCCTGCATGCCGTACGGCACGCAGTATGGCCCTCTGGCTCCCCTCTCTATCTTTTGTCTCCCATCTCCCCATTATGATGTGTTGCTCTCCCTGCCTCTCCTCCTCCCGCTTATCACCTGCAGTGAAAATCTAGCGGGCTAATCCCGGTGCCTGTGGGATTCCCCTCTCTATAATGATGTATATCTGAAGGATAGCATCAGAGCAGCATCCTATCAGCCCACACACTCCTAATCCCATCAGTCTTTGGTGTCCAAACTCAGGAGAGCCTGGCGTTTTGGATGTTGTGCACCCGGCCTGCAGCCAGAGATGCAGCACGGAGCAACGGGGATGATGCATTGTGTTCCGGGATCACGCTGGAGATCATGATCGTTTATTGTGTTTCAGATTCTGGAAACCTTGTGGTATATCTCGCAGCACCGCAGTGCAACACGCCGTAGCGTTGCCGCTGCACTGACAAATTCTTGCAGGCTGTTTTCTCCCGGTGATGCTGCCAGTCTGTTCATCATTACTTTTATTCAACTGCACTCTTTGACAGTCAGCTCACAGCGGAGATGGTAAACACAGAATCTATTAAATATTTTAACATGCTGCTGATGTTACAATATCGATTTAGCACATTCATTCAAAAGAATAGATACAAAGCAGATAATTTATTCAACAAGCTACTTTGTCCATGTTGTTTTCTGCAATAACGGTCAATTTGTGTAAAGTGCTTTGCAAAAGTATTCATATCTGTCTGAAATTTTTCCCCATCATTTTGTGTTGATATGTAAAAGATCCCAAAAAAAAAGGGTAACGAATAATGAAGTGGAAATAAATGATGCATTTTTGTTTTTAGAGTGGAAAATCTGAAAAGTGTGGCAGGTGTGCCTGGTGGAACAACCTTTCCAGCAGTTGCAGTTTCAAGTCTCTCTGATCCTTCTTTGTAAAATAGATCTTGTTAACAATTCTCAATAGCATCATGTCTGAACTTTGACTTGACCATTCTAACACATATTCTTTGTTCTCAATCATGATGACATGTGTGTTGTCACGACAGATGAGGGGTTAAAGTCTTTAAAAAAAAAGGATGGAAAATGCAACTTGTCTTCTAGTATTGCCTTGTATTTTGTTCCATCCAACTTTTGATCAGCTT
Source organism: Xiphophorus maculatus (assembly GCF_002775205.1). Taxonomy (NCBI): domain Eukaryota; kingdom Metazoa; phylum Chordata; class Actinopteri; order Cyprinodontiformes; family Poeciliidae; genus Xiphophorus; species Xiphophorus maculatus. Next base: position 20,464,712 of record NC_036444.1, on the reverse strand, counting down.
TAACCAATTTCCCTAAAAGAAGAACTCCATCAGCATGATTCTGCCACCACCATATTTAGGGTGTTTAGTGATATGTTGAGTAGTCAAAATGTAGGATATTGTTTTATAACCTAATGCTGCTGTTAACATCCCTACAACTTTACCTCCTGCCCTGTCTGGTGTGGTCCTCAGTCCTCAAGATGCTGTTTGTTCAATAATGTTGATACTCAGGTAGGCCTGTCACAATAATCAATAAATCAATCGCATGATAAATTAAAACAAACTCAATAATTTCCATTGGAATTATTCATTGTTTATCTCTTTTTTTTCTCTCTCTTTCTACCAAAAACTGGATGATAAAAGTCTTCAGTTTGGTGTTTTGGTCTCAACTAGCTCTTATTTAGAAGGACAGTTTTATTCACAAAGACTTCAAAATTCATTGTATTTGTTGTTTTGTTTATTTATTTTGAATATTTAAAATGTCGTCCAGCGCCAGTGTTAAATGTTCATTAGATTTAAAGTTTACAGATTTTTTTTAGAATGTGCTCTTGTTTTTCCATTACCATCACATTACTTAAAATACACAAAATATCAATATTATCGTTTATCGCTATAACTTCTGGAACAATTAATCGTCCAGCAAAATTCGTGATCGTGACAGGCCTGTACTCAGATAGACACCATTTTATTTTGAGGGTATCAGATTAACATGATTGAACAACAATGCCTGCATAACTTTTTGTGAAAGATTATAAAAACCTTTTTGTCCACCAAAATGGGCTTCTTTGTAGTGGTTTGTCACATAATATCCCAATAAAATACATTGAAGTTTTTGCTTGTAACATGACAAAATACTTTTCCAGGCCTCTGCACATTTGTCTTTTCTTAGTCAACGGCCAGATTCACCGCCGCTTGGCATAGAGCGTTTTTCTTGGGGTGTGGGGGGTGTTTTTCTCAAAGTAAATATTTTATGAGTGCTCTTAATATGACAAAACCACCGTCACAACCTCTCCAGTAGCACTCCATAAATCTTGCAGTCCTCACAAATACAACTGAGGAAAAAATTTATATCATCTTGTCACTCATGTTTGTATGCCTCCGTGGCACGCCGCCAGTGTAATCTATTTCCCTCAAACTCTGAATTCATACTTCATAGCACGATAGAGTTCAAAGGGAAAATTACATTTTTTTCTACATCTATTATTTAACTGTCAGCAAGGATGAATATTGTGCTCTTTCAGCTGTGTGGAAAAGGTACCGAGAATGGGATTGTTGCGCAGCAATGCACCATTTGCTCTTTGACATGACACATGGAGCCTTTCCTGTACAGTCAGGTTAATGTCTATGGAAGTCTGTAGCAAAAAAAAAAAAAAAAATGTTGGGAGCATGTCCCCTCTGGCACCTTTTGATCTTCGGCAGCAGCTCGACATGGCGTCACCGTGGGGGTACGGTATGTAATACTTCCCGGCCTCTTTGCTATCTTGTTATCCGCACACACTTTTAATGCCCGTCTCTGCCATTATCAACTTTGCGAACGGCCAGTGACAGTATCAGGGTTTCCAAATAATTGACAGGTTTTGGTCTCGCAGGTTCGGAGTGCTCGTCTGTAGTGCTGAAGCCACTGAGCTGTGAAACTGGGCTAGAGAATTACCTCAGGAAGCACGATAGGGAGGCGTGTGCAATCAGATGGCTGGTGAAGGTCAGACAAAAAATTATGCATTCATGGAAATATCAATGACAGACTGAGGACACTTCATACAGAGAGAAATTTAAAGCTCTCAACTTTCGGAAATGAAAAAGGCATCCTGAGTGTGAAAGTAGTTGGCCTAGACATTCGTGACATATTTTTGTTTTAATACTAAAATATCTCTTTGACTTAACCAGTGCAACATAAACCATGTCTCCTATTTTCACAGAAAATAACCCTAAAAACACAGAAATCGGAGGGAGAAGAAGCAGCCCTTGCTAGCGACTTTGCTCTAAGGAAACGGGTTGAGAACAGTGCCTTGCAAAAGTTTTCATACCCTGGGATTTTTATTTTTTGATTTCATGACAACTAGAGTCCTCAATATATTTTTGGGGATTTCATGTGTATAGCCGTCAAAAGTGGAAGGAATATGCTATGTGAATGAAAAGTGTGTGATTCATCTGTGGTCAACCCCCTTTTACTCCGATACTCCTAAATCAAATCTAGTGCTTCCAATTGCCTTTAGAGTTGAACTAATTAGCAAGGAGAGTCCACCGCTGTGTTTGTTCTATGAAGGCGTCAGATGTTTGTTGAAGAACGTTTGTGACCAAATGACATGATGAAGACCAGGAAACAGAAAACAAGCCAGGGATAAAGTTGTGGAGAAGTTTACAGCAGGTTTAGATTATGAAACAATACACCAAGCTCCACATGTTTAATCCAAATACCTCCATCTACTTCCAATGAACTGGAACAGCTGGTAAATCAGCATGAGTGAGATTCTGATTATTCAGATGATTGCAGTCCCCTTCATAATTTCTGTCATGAAACAACATGCGTAGACAACTGGAAACGACGACGGGCTTCATTCATCTTCACTCTAATCGGCTGATTAATCGATATAGTTCACGTAATAATTAAAGTAGTTTCATCCCATTGCTTCTCATTAAAATATCAAAGTGGTGTAGATCAAAATGTGGCTTGATGAAGGAGAGATTCAATATCTTTAGCACGAGAGCTTTCATAAAACAGTCCGGCAGCTTCAGTGTCTTCATCGCAGTATTTTATAGATTCAGATGCTGTTTTTTTTCTTTTTTCTTTTGAAGTCTTTGACCTTCATCACTTGGCAGCAAAATATGATGAAGACTTTTCTATGGCTGGCCTGAGGTGCTATAAAGCTGCCTTTTGGAATATGACTTAAAATGTAGGAGACAAGAAAATCTATTCATCATCTGTCCAGTTAAACCCTCCAATACCTGCAGGGTTACGATGGCGCCCATGTTCTGAAGTCATTGGGCGACAGGTCGCCAGTCCGTCACCGGGCAGGTTCGAAGATCTCAGGTCTAATTTATCGTCAGATGTGCCATAATTTATTGGAACTTTCATTCCAAGGGACAATTTTTGTTATGATTTGGCATTGAGGTAATAATGTTGTAATGTAAAGTTGACCAAAACCACTCACACATCTGAATGTGTTTGTCACTTATGTGATCTGTAGGAGTTAATTGCTGGCCATCACCTCGGTTATAGAAATCAGATATTCAACAACAAAGAAAACAAACAAGACACTGTGTGACTGGAAGAGGTGGACACTTTTACAGCAATTATATAATGGTGCTCTGCTCACTTCATTGCATTCTGTTGTAAAAGACAAGTTGCATACTTGGTACTTAATAACTCTTAAGACGTTGTTCTACAAGAATTACACTATTTGTCCACATCCGCCAAGGCATGGGGCTTAGAAGATTTTTGCCGGGTTCAAATGTTTTCTTGGGGAAAAAAAGGTTTTTGTTTTATTCTTCCTCTATTCACTACAGACATACAGAGAATACAGTAAATTGTTGTGACATGCCTGTAACGCTATCTGGTTGTGCGCGCATAAATTTCCGCAGGCTCTTCGGTGCTTCTGTGAGCTTCTTGGCAGTCTTGCCGAGCAGCCATTTTGGAGAAACCTCCAATTTTTGTAACGTCTCAGTGGTCCCATCTCTTTCAGTGATGACTGACGACTGTCTTTACTCTGACACACACACACATACAAACATATACTGTATATATATATATATATATATATATAAAGTATATACTGTATATATTTACTTTATATATATAAAGTACTGTATACTATATATACAGTATATATATATATATATATATATATATATATACAGTACAGACCAAAAGTTTGGACACACCTTTTAATTCAATGAGTTTCCTTTATTTTCATGACTATTGACATTGCAGATTCACACTGAAGGCATCAAAACTATGAATAACACATGTGGAAATATGCACTAAACAAAAAGTGTAAAACAACTGAAAATAGCCCTTATATTCTAGTTTCTTCAAAGTAGCAACCTTTTGCTGTGATTACTGCTTTGCACACACTCTGCATTTTCTTGATGAGCTTCAAGAGGTCGTCACCTGAAATGGTTTTCACTTCATAGGTCAACCTGCCCTGTCAGGTTAATAAGTGGAATTTATTGCCTTATAAATAGTCATGAAAATAAAGAAAACCCATTGAATTAGAAGGTGTGTCCAAACTTTTGGTCTGTACTGTATATATTATATATATAAAGTAAATGAGACACAAGTCAAAAGCTGTTCTTATCATCAACACTTCACTGTAAACTTTGACTTTAGCTAAAGGATGAAATTGAGAAAATGTCAGAAAAACTCTACTTTACCATATATAGTTTATTTCCGGTTAGTTTGCTTCTCTTTAATGTATTGTAACAGTGAACCCATAAAAACAAATGTTGAAATCAAATCAAAATGTTTCTCCAAGAAATATTTTGATGAGGGCATCCACACTTATCCAATTGGGTTGTTCTTGCTTCTTTATTTTAAAAACTTTCCACCCTAACAGATTTGTTTGCTTTCCTTTGAATTGAACAGGATATATGGCACAATCAGAAAATAATTTATCATATTCTTTTCACAGGGCTGTGTATGCTTTCGAGCGTAAATGTCACTGCTTGTATACAGGTATAAAACAACGACGCGTTCGTGCTGAACATTTTTAGATGTAATACATGTAAAGTTACAGCCTTATTGCACAGATATCTAAACTTCACCGCTTTACCTCCCGTTTCATGAACTGCAACTGAAATATATTTCCTTCCGGAGAGTGATCTTCCCGTCCAATTACAACATGAAATTTCCTTCAGGCCTTTTGAACTGTTGCATACACAGTTTTATGGTTATGTTGCTCGAAATGTTTTTCATTTTCCCTCCTGCACTTGTGAATGTGTGCTGTTTCCTTCTGTCTGCACTAATGCACTTTGCAGTCTCCTCTGCTGAAGGTGAGTGGGTTACACAGGAAAATCCAGGAGGTGGAAGCTGGAAGTATGACAGAGGTGCCAGAGGATGATTGGATTTTAATGCTCCTGACAAAACCCTCTCAGCTGAAAGATCAGCCACAATCCTTTTGTCAGCATTGCTAAGCTGCCGCAATGATCACAACTGGAATGTGAGTTGGTGGGATGGCAGGACTTACTTTAACCCTCACTGCTTTAATCGGAACCAGGAGTAGGTAGGACTTACTATTTTCTTTGCAATCACCACTGGATTGTGTGCAGCAAACTCAGCCATCAGCACCAAATAATAGAGAAGGACAGAAGTTAAAATTACCCCATTTTTTGTTTAGTTTAATTTTAGACAGAGGGCACCTACAGCGCCTTGAAGAAAATGAATAAACAAATAACACGAGCGTAAAGCCTTCCAGATTTTTTTTTTTTTCTGCACTTCCCACAAACCAGATGGCAGTCAGATTTCAGACGCAGGGTTCTGGAAGACAATCAAGGAACAAGATTGCTTTTTAGGAAGGGGGATTGGTTTAACTAGATGTCAAATCACGGGCCCTTTCACACACACTCCGATACACACACACACACACACACACACATGCCGAGAAACAGGTGCATGTTCTCGTGACTGCCTGTGTGTGTTCCTGGGCGTGTCCGTGTTTTTAAGGTGTCGGCGGCGCTCGCTGTGAGGCGATGAGGTCATGCGCAGAAATCTGTCTCGGGGCCTCTCTGATGGAGGTCAGCCACACAAATGCTGCCACCCAGGTTGATACAGGGGACTCATGAATGTTTGATTGGTCTATTATACCGCCTAGGCGGGGGTACATTCATCCGTTCGCTTTCAGACTTCAAATATTCCCTGTGGTCTGACATTTCTCCCTCAAAGACCCACAGTTTCCACCCGTTTGCACGGCGCCCGACCTCCATCCGCAGTGCCGTCGTCTTGCTGCAGGATGATTGTTAGAGAAACCGTTGCGTTTTGTCCCCCCCCCCCCCCATGGCATGAGCACAACACCGTTTCAGGTGGGTGGAAATGGGGAATTGATACTCAGTCATTCCGACGTTCCTCTTCCTCCGCTGCAGTGAGGATAAAAACCCGGCCATCCATCTTTGCGTCTCAGTTGTGTCAGCTGGCGGTGGTGAACGTGGATACCTGGCAGTCAGAGAAAACAAGAACAAAGCAGGAACATTACTTTAATCTGTCGCCGCCGTTAATTCCTGCCTCTGCCTTCACGCAGGAGGAGCAGCTTGGTGTGTCTCAGCCTCCCTCTTGTGAACAATCCATCACTGTTAGTGCTTCTCTCCCGAGTGCGCTTGCCCCCACCCTACCCTACCCTCCCTCGCTTACCGCCATGCCTGGTCATCACAGGTTGATGCAGGAAAACATTGCATTCCACACTCGATGCAGTCTCTTCTTCCCTGTCCACTTAATGAAGTGAAACATGTACAAGCAGTTAGCATGGCCAGCAGTAGGATAGCCGTGTGATAGCCTTCAATAAGAGTTCAATATTACCGTCATGTTACCTAAAAAAAAATGTAAAACATAAATTTATGATCAGTAAACATGACATCCAATTCCTAAATGATGATTTTTCTGGAGAGGGGGAAAAAAAGGAACACAAACTAATTTAGCCCCATCTTTGTAAAACTGAGTCTGATTTCTCAAGCCATACCCAGGAATCACTACAACCTTACATTTATGATCCAGAAATCTATCAAATAGAAACCTGTCTGAAGACTGATCTACCTGTTTTAGATGTGCCGCTGTTCCCAACTGATTGAAATGATCATATTTCCACTCAGCAAGTAGCTGAATACAGCACGTGTTAACGGGTGGTTAACGCAGAAACCCGTTAACCACCTGTTAGTTTAAGTTATTTATTTACAACAGGCAGAATAATGGGTCCTAAAGACAAGGATTGAGAATCATTGGGTGGAGCAAGACTTCACACCCTGAGTAAAAAGGAAAAAAAAAACCTGCTTGTTGTACAGAATATTAACTGTTACCTGGAGAGTCTCAGCTGGTAATTCATGGTTAATTAGCTGGGCTATCTGCTCCTGACTGGTTACAGTCAGCTGTTAAACAGAAATGGCTCTTTAATGTCTTGCATGCCGACAGAATGTGCCTTAATAACAGTTAAGGCCTCTTCCAGCTTGCATACTATGACTTTCCCAACACCCAACTTTTTTTTTTTTCTAAGAAAGACGAAATGTGACGTTAAAACCAGGATGCAACTTTGGAGAAAATGTCACTGATAGCAGAACTTCTTGTTTCATCTTTTTTTGAAAGAACACTAAACCTTAATAACAGTATGATGGGGATTTTTAATGATTTTCATATTGTTACTTTTTAACCCATCTTATAATTTATATGTGGTATGGCTTAACGTTTGGCCAGGTTTTATATGTTTGGGGTGAATTTTATTTTACTTTTACCAAGTATTTTTTTTGTCTCCTTTCTTTCATGTTCTTTTTAAGCTAGCTCGAGAAATAGGCGTCCCTCTAGCATTACTTCAGGATTACTCCCATTCAAAGTGCATTTTTTAATACATTGCTGTACGTGTTTGATTTCTGTTTTGCTTTGATTTCCCTTGAGTTGAAACCCTTTCAAAGTTTTATAATTTACTGGTTTCCATTCAGTGCAGATATTTTATACGCCTACTATCACTCTACCATGCTGAATGGAAACGGTTTAAGATTTTTGGGAACACTTAAGGACGGCACAGAAAATCAAAATTGATTAGAAACAGTTGCTATCATTTTTTAACACTCCCAGATGTTGGCTCTACGGAGCCCAGCTTGCGAAGGGTTAAAAGCTTGGTCAACTTTGATACTGGCCAATCCCAGCCACCAGTTAGCATTTTGAGTAATAAGAAAAGAAGCATAAGAAAATTATTTGACTTGTAATGATCTGTAAAACTAATGACATCTGTGTGAGATTGGTCGACCGAAAGCAAACCGTTGTACACAAAATCTCGTGGAGCGTGATATTAAAATGTCCACTTTTACATCTTTTTTTTTTTTTTTTTTTGAAGTCCAGGCCGCTGGGTCCAACGTGATGGAAACCCAAAAGCCTAATGACTCAGGCAGACGGCTGTGGGCATTAGACAACTTCATTTATGAAATAGTCAACCTCCCGTGTAGCGATACATTCACATTACGCCGCCTCAGTTGAGAGACGCGCCGCTGTCACAGACACTGAGCAGTGCTGATGTCTCTTCCTACCTGCATTTATCTTCCTCACTGGAGGTAATGGTCTTCTCAGGTCATTTGCGCATTAGGGTCCCGATCATTCATCTCACCCACCTGCAATCCTGCAAACTGCTGGTTGTCTGGAGGAAGGCTTCGGAAACAAGGAAAACATACACTCCCTGAATCATTCATGTGCACTGGATGTGAATCTCAGCATTGCCTGTGGCTTACCACGTCAACAGACGTGGTAGGCCACTGGTAAAAAGCAATACACGTCTGAATGCTCTCTGCAAAGGATTTCTGGGTTTCAGTCTGATTTGCTCATTTTCTTCAAATAACTACGTCAGCTATTGCGGTAAGAACACGTTCTTCCCTTTACAGATAAATGTTTTTCTTTTATTCCCAGTTGCACTTGTCACTCGAGGGCTGAATCCTATTTCTTTTTGTCACGCCTGCACCTCTTTCTGGGTTTCAAGTATCCTCTTGGCCCTTCATTTTGTCTGAATTCAGGTGGAATGTCGGAGTTAGAGGTGTCAGCAATTTGTTTTGTGATGGAGGAGGAGTGTGAAGTTGTGTAAAGTGCTTTCACCCGCAGAAGTATTTACCTGTTACAAAAACCAGTGTGATGTCATATTTAATGTCTTCCATTGTTTTGTTTTGAGTGAGGCAGCAATCACTCGTCAAGTGGTCAAACTAGAGAAATTTACGCTTTATCGGCTCTGACTTGTCATCGAAATCAAAAAAAATGTTTTTCTGTCCTTTGTGCCAAAGCTCTAAATTTCAGCTTTTTTTTGGTAAACACATCATTTGATACAGGTTATATACATGTGTAATTAGGTGATATGTTCATTTCAGGTTGGATTTAAAACTATTACTTAGTTTTTTAAAAAGCAGTATATATTTTTTCTGACTCCAATGTGATTGGAAAAAGCCAAGATTCAGAGGCAGCAGATCAGATTCAACAAACACAGGCAATATTTCTACAAAGGTATTATTCAGACATCTCTAATTACGGTTGGCATAATTGATTTTACTCAACAAGCATCTGAAAGATAATGTATGCAAGATCACAACTCTATAAGTACAGTGTCAGATGTTGTTGCCTTTTACTTTTTACATACCCAGATGCAACATGGTTTTGTTGTAGTATATGGTGTATAATTCACTGTCTAGCTTGGAATTTATTTTATGTCTAATCTAAGGGTGATGTGACACTAGTAAATAAGATCTATTTTGAGGAAGTAACTCTAATTTATTTCAATTTGATTATGGGTCACAATCAACAAAATTGTACGAGAAACTTCACAACCACAAATGATGGAAATAGTGTTGTGACAAAAGTGTTTTCTTCCTTACAGAATTTATTCTTTTTTTTTGTCACACCTAAAAAAGAAATCATGACCAAACTCAGAAAGCTGATTTTTAATGACTAGGATAAAATGTTATGTGAACCAACCTGGTTTTATGTGAAAATATAAGTGCTATAAGTATAAGTAAATATAAGTAAATCATGATTCATCTTTGATTAACCAGATCTTTTTTGGATTGCTGAGTTGAATTATTTAAATAGAACCGGTCTGTTAACATGAAGTAGGCTGAATTTAAAGAACAAATGAGGAAAAAAAAGTTGTAGAAATCAGCCTAGTATTAAGGAAGAATAATTTAATATTAACTTTGGACGAAACGTTTGGCTCTTTCTTCCTTAAAGTCCCGGGATCCCTAGCGGGCGGTGCTGCAGAGAAAGTGAAACAACAACAGAGCGCGTTGACGTCACAGATCACAGAGTTTAATCCCATACAAAGCAACGCATGAATCAATTAACAAAGCTGCAGAGGTACAGAGATATGCATTGATTTCCCCATACAGACAAAGACAGAGAAGACAGATCAACAAAACGAAGACAAACAAAGACAGACAAAAAAGGCAAAGACGCGTCTTTGGAGAGAGCCCAAAAAGCAAAAAATAGTGGCCGCTCTCTAGATTTTTAGCGCTGACACGAAATTTTATACTGAGTGGGTGTTTCTTCAATTTAATATATTCAATTAAGGCGTTCCGTTCTTCGACCAATTAGAAACTCCCGTAGGGACTCAGAGAAACTTAAGAACCTCCCTGATTTACGGCAAAGATTGGAGGGCCGTCTGGTTTTTGTCTAAGCAAAAGGGCGGACCACTTAGTGCTAATCCCTGTCTGGTACGGGTGGATCCCTGGCGCCGAAAGGTCCTGAGATGAGATTTCGCAGATACCTCTGAAGTCTCTTCCCCCAAACTCCCGTACTTCTGCCCCATCGGAATGCTAATTTTATGGCTCTGTGTGACAGCGGGAGGCCCCTGCTTGTCTGAATGCCTGCTCATTCGGCCCCATCCCGCATCTCAGACAAAACCTGTTCCAAATAAGAGTATTGAATATAACTTTTACACATGTCGTAAGATTAACTGTATTAAGCACTAAAAATAATCATTTTTCCTTAACACTAGAAAATGTTACAAAGGCTTTTTAAGTCTTTAGGATTCTAGAAAACCTTAGCGGGAGTAATCTGGATGGCACAGTAGTGAATTTTCCAACAGTAGCTGACCTCTGAAAGTACTACAAGAGTACATCCAAGAGTCACAGAAGAACCCAGAACAATGCCTAAAGCCCTGCAGTCCTCACTTGTCTTAGTTAAAGTTAGAGTAAAGTTAAAGTTCAATAGGAAATATAACAATGAGTGTCCTGAAGGTAGAAACACTGCTGACCAAAGAGATCTCATGTTTCCTATAAGACATCCTGATAACTCTCAAGACCTTTAGGAGACAAAAGTGGGACATAAAGTTGTGCTTCTTCTTATATCTGATGAAAAACAAACAACTTTTAAGAAGTAAATATGGGGATGGGTGTTTGATCATCAGGAGGTGTTTTGCTGCTTCAGGATAAAGTCCGGTCATTGGTTCGTGACATTAGGCTTAAGCACACTTAGGTCATAGAACAGAACATCAACCCGAAGCAGACATGTCTGAGCGACTAAAGGACCCCACCACTCCCCAAAACAAACTCAATGAAGGTTTTGGAGTGGCCAAGCCAGAGTCCTGGACTCCAATCCAGTGACATAACCATAATCATAAACAGATTGCTCATGCTCAAAAACCCTCCATGTGGCTCAAACAAAGCAATCCTGAAAACAAGAGTGGTCCAAAATGTCTCCACAGAGCTGTAAAGACATATTGCCGTTTACTGCAAATGCTTGATGGGAGTTGTTACTGCCATGGGTGGCACAACCAGTTATTAGTTTTAGGTGGACAGCTCTCTCACATAGGGTCAGTTTGGCTTGGAAAACCATTTTCCCTTTGATTAGAAACATTTAGGTAGGAGTGACATTAAATCAAAAACGGTAAAAGTCTGTAAATGGGGTAAAGAGAGGAGATTGAACCAAGGTATGCAGGTGGAAAAAAAAAAGCTCGGATTAAACCAGAGTTTTATGTTAAGAGCAGTCGCATCTGATTTTCTAATAGCACAGCAACACAAATTTGGTATTATGCTTAAACTGTTCTCATTACATAAAGCCCGTTTGTTACTAAAAATTTACAAAAGCTTTTGATATTCTTTTTTTTTCTATACTTGATTTCACTCCATATCTGCGTTTCATAATTCACAACCAGTTTTAATATGACAATAAAGAACAAAGCAGCACAGTAGCACCGTCTCAAACAAAACTCCCCAGGTTTCAGCCCCACCGCCCCTCCCCTTTTTCGCTTGCGCTCCATGTGAAACCGCTCCCCGTATCTTTCACAAGCTGTTTGGCTAACGGAGGTCACGGAGGATGTGTAGCGCATTTGGTCACGACGTGAAGGCATTAGCCGCTGCCAGCAGGTGTGTAATTATATATGAAAAAGGGTTTTTAAAGGAGGGTGGCACAGAAAGGAAAGTAGGCCAAGACGAGTAGTCTTCAGAGAAGTCCTATTTATTCCTCACCCGCTTCAAATGTGTGACTTCTTATTTGAAGTTGTGAAATAATCCAAGGTCAGTGTAACTATTTCAGGACTCCTAAAATAACATGAAACACACAGCAGCTACAGTACCTGACAAAAGTGTTCCCAACCCCAAATTTTACAATTTGTGAGGTTGCATCCACAAACTTTGTAGTATTTTTATTGTGATTTAAACCAGACAAGGTATGAAATAATGCATGGTTTCTAAAGTCATTTGTAAAAATAAATCCAAATTGGCCGGCATTTGTGTTCATCCCCACTACTCTGACACTACCAAAGGAAATAAGTGGTGAGAAAGTTGAACATACAATTGTTTTTTTTTAGCTCCTCAGCAATAAACTGGACATGTCATATTTTTATTGAGCTAATAGCTTTTGAACATTATAGAACCAAAGTATTGTGTTTTTACATTAATAAGAGACAGGTATACATTTTCCTACAAGTTTTGTGTTGTTTTCCTTTTTCTTTTGTCTAAAAATTTGTATTTTTATTTTCTCAGCAACAAGAATGAGATATATGCACTCTTAAAGAAAACCCTTGTCCCAACAGAAAAAGTTAACCTGCAACAACCACTTGTGCAGTCAGGCTACATTTGTGCCATTCTTGAATTGTGGTTAGGGGTGTCACTAAATTATGCAAAGGGCAACAAATGTTTGCACTTTGGACAAACCTAGTCAAATTCAAGGCATACAGAACCATTCGATAATTAAAATGTGGCTAAACACTCAATTTATTTCAGGTACTTTATTAATAAGTGAAACACATTTCAGAGATTAATTAGACACAATTAGATGGATGTTTAAAAGCCTTTATTTTTGTAAATTATGATGATTTCCCACTTACAGGCAATAAAAACATGGCATTTAAAATTAGAATATCATAATAAAAAGGCTGTTTTTTAAAAACAGAATTAAGGACTTAATAAAAAAAGTATGCTTTATATTGGTTTAAAGGTTATTTTCAAAAGGGGTTTTCAATCTGATGAAAAGGCATCGTCTGAACTCATATTCTAATTTATTGAATATTGGTGTATTTATGTGTTATAACGACCCAGTCAAAATTTAGATCTAAATCAAATTGAACATTCGTGTAAAAACGAAAGTGTAAATGACACTGATGTTGAGGTCATCAGTGTAGTTGATGACACTGATGACCTCCTTCCAGTCTGCCCAGTTATTTGCTGGGTAAAATGCCAGTGTAGATGTGAAAAGCTAGAAGAGACACAGCCCCAAAAGACTTGCTGCTCTAATCTGAAACGAAAGGTGGTTCGATAAGGTGTTAGTATTCAACAAACAAAAGTAATCCACGTGTTTGATTTGTTTTAAAAAAAAAAACACAGAAAAGCATTGAATTGATGCATCCTTCTATCCCACTTCACAGTTATTCACTATTTTGTGCTGATTCATAACATAAAACACATTGAAATTTATGTTTGTCAAGCAACTGTGTTTAAAATGATCATAAGGCATGAGTACTTTTGCAAAGATCTATAAATAGGTTTACACTGTTGTACAAAAGACTGTTAATTATTTGTTTTCAGCCCTCTAGTTTAGGTTTTCTTCATCAAAGTATTTTAGGTGCAGTATTTTATTTCAGCCACTGGGTGGCTTCATGTTCATATTTGTTACAGCTTGTTTTGAGTAGAGTGGTGCGGTTCTCAAGGCTGACTTCGTTCATAACCTCTTTCTATTGTGTGCGTCCATTGAATGTAAGTAATACTGTTGTTGATTTAGTTCGGTTTCGTCAATGTCTAAGAGCTGTAGTTGTGCTTTGTCCCGTTGAGTATTATAGTCGTTTGGTGTATTTTACTTGTATTGTTGAGAGCTAAAGTTAGCCGTTTAGCATCAAGCTATTAAGCTCGGTTAATTAGTTGCAGCTGTTAATTGTGACCATGTGCAATTGAAATGCGTTATTTCTCTTTTATGTTTACCGTGTGACACTATTATTTGCAGGGTTTATTATTACTATGTATGTATAATTATTATTTACATTCTCATAGTCAGACATTAACACATGTATTCATTGTGGAAATTAGGTTTATTTGTGAAAGGGTTTACAGACAAATTCTCATAATTTGTATTTGTTTATCTTTATAGGAAACCACACACACACACGCCACACACACACCTGTGCCCTAATATGTATAGCTGAACCTCCAGAGCTAATTAAAACCCAAGTAAAGCTCAATTCTGGACTTGGACATTCTCTTCTTTCACTAACTCACCTGAACATATATATCAGCTGTTCTAACCCGACACCCTGGAGTGATTGTTTATCCACAACTGAACCAGCTTCAGTCTTCATTACAACTGTGTTCCAAATTATTATGCAAATTTGATTTAAGTGTCATAAAGATAAGTTTTTTTGTGCTATTAAATTTATAGGTGGTATATTGGCTCTTTGAATCACTAATTAATTTCAGAGAGTTGCATTGATTAGTTTGTCTGGTGAGCTCAATTAAAGAAAATCTACTTAAGAAGGATGTTCCACATTATTAAGCAGGCCACAGGTTTCAAGCAATATGGGAAAGAGAAAGGATCTCTCTGCTGACGAAAATCATCAGATAGTGTAGTGCCGTATGACAAGGTATGAAAACATTAGATATTTAATGAAAACTGAAGCGTTATTGTACTGTGAAGAGATTTGTGGCTGATTCAGAACAAAGATGGGTTTGTACAGATAAAGGCATAATGAGGAAGGTTTCTGTTAGACAAATTCATCGGATTAAGAAAGCAGCTGTTAAAATGTCCTTACAAAGCAGCAAACAGGTATTTGAAGGTGCTGGTGCCTCTGGAGCCTCAAGGTGGAGGATCCTCCAGAGGCTTGTGGTGCATGAACCTACTATTAGCCACCGCTAACCAGAGCTCACAAGCAGAAACGGTGGCAGTGGGCCCAGCTGTACATGAAGATTAATTTTCAAACAGACTTGTTCACTGATGTCTGCTGTGCAACCCTGGATGGTCCAGATGGACGCAGTAGTGGATTGGTGGTGGACGGCCACCACGTCCCAACATGGCTGTGACGTCAGCAAGGAGGTGGTGGAGTCATGCTTTGGGCCAAAATCATGGGGAGAAAATCATTGGTCGGCCCCTTCAGAGTCCCTGAAGGTGTGAAAATGACCTCAGCAAAGTATATGGACTTTCTGACTGATCACTTTCTTTCATGGTTCAAAAAGAAGAGCCGTACCTTCCTTAGCAAAATCATCTTCATGCATGACAATGCACCATGTCATGCTGCAAGGAATACCACTGTGTCATTGGCTGCTATGGGCATAAAAGGGGAGAAACTCATGGTGTGGTCACCATCCTCCTCTGACCTCTGACCTCAACCCTATTGAGAACCTTTGGAGTTTCCTCTGGCAGAAGATCTGAATGCAGTTCATATCAAACCAGCAGCTCTGGGAAGGTTTTCTGACATCCTGCAAAGAAATTCAAGTAGAAACTTTCCACAAACTCACAAGTTCAATGGATCAAGAATTGTGCAGGTGATATCAAAGAAGGTTCTATGTTAACATGTAACTTGGTCTGTTAAAATGTTTTTGATTGAAATAACCTTGATTTTAGTACATGTGACCATTTAATGCTGTACATTCAAAGAATGACCGTTTGCAGTTCTTTATAATCCATAAAATGTTTAGAAAATCTGCTGTGCATAATAATTTGGAACAGTGCATTTTGAGTTTTTTATTTTTGAAATAATTACTGTTCTCATGGGGAGCTTTGTTCAGTAAAATTGGATTTATACTGTAATAGTTCATGACTTGAAAATTATACTGACCATCCTTTGCATTGACCATTTAAGAAAATCTGAGGAAATATCACTTGCATAATAATTTGGAACATGGTGTAGCAGGATAATCTAATAATATAGATATATAGTCTTTCTCCTGTGTGTCTGTTTACAGCGATGTGTGTTTTTTTCTGTCTTTCAGGTACGGTGACATGGTGCCAAAGACGATTGTGGGGAAGGTGTTTGGGTCCATATGTTCTCTGAGTGGGGTGCTGGTCATCGCCCTGCCTGTCCCTGTGATAGTGTCAAACTTCAGCCGTATTTACCACCAAAGCCAGCGGGCGGAGAAACGACGAGCCCAGAGGGTACTGACCCACCCCCAGCCCCCAACCTCTCTCCTTCCTCTTCCCTTCTTTTTATAGTGTTTGTTTTGCTTCTCTCTGCCATTTTTCCTCTGTCCCTGTCTTATCCGCCTGTAACAGAATGACAGGGCAAACACTATCTTCCAGAATATTAATCTTTTATTGTGCTTGTGTGGATGTTCGCATCGGGACGGTCTCAACTTGCTTGAGTGTATTTCAATGGGAGTCAGAAATAACATAAGGGAATGACGAAGCCTAAACAAACCATATATCTACAGATTATCATGTCAGCAGCTTTAAAAATAAAAAAAATTATACTATTCTTTTTTCTTTTTCCACTTAAAGTGTTTGTCAAGGCAGAGTTTTCCTAATAGCAGATTTAAGCAGAACTTCTCCCTGCCCAGTTCTGTTGCTGTCAGGCAGAGACAGACCCAATTAGTGTGACAGACAGACAGACCGTCAGGGGCTAAAACAGAGGTTCTGTTTGTTCAAACAGAAAACTCGCCTCGCTAGAATCCGTGCTGCCAAGATTCGGGGCACTAACGCCTATATGCGCTACAAACAAAACGGGCTCCTGATCGACGCGCTGGAGGAGGTAACGGCGCCAAGCAGCAGCATGGGGGCTGACCGACCTGGGTCCTCGCTGACGCTTGCATGCCGCTTTTTGCTCGAGGAGGGACTTTGGGTTGGGCCGGAGTGGGAGGGAGGGAGGGGCATGTCACCAAACACACACGCAACGTGGAGGTTTGGGAGGGCGGGTAGGGGCTTCTCATGCAGTGACATAGGGGCCGATGTCATTCCAGTGCTTCAGTGTGATCGTCCTCTCTCTTGCATCAAACCTTTCGGCTGCAGCATTGACATGAACGCTATCTCTCTGTCCCATACAGCAAGAGGGTTTGAATGGGGGGGCTTTGAGGGCGGGGGACTCTTTCCTTCCGGTGGAACGCAGCCACACTGACTCATAATCAAGCTCTGCATGTTTGTCCAACAGGGTTTGGAGGGGAAGGAGGGAACCCAAAAAAGGGGGCCTTGTCGAAGAGCGCGTCGGGCCGTGGAAGCTGTGTGCTCAGCCTGCATCTCCTCTAAACTCTGTGTTTGATCTGTGTGTGTGATTTCTTGAGCATCCAGGTTGTAGACTAATGCAACATGCCGTCCATCCCAGAGCCGCGCAGAGCTTCATCAACTATGTGTGTGTGTTTTTTATCAGTGTGTGGTGGTGTTTTAGTTTGAAATTTGTGCTTTATTTGGAACAATGTGTTTGATCTGTGTCGAGGTGCGCCACTGCTGTTGCTCTGAAAGGAGCTTAGCTTGAATTCGACTATCATCGTCCATTTTGTACGAAAACAAACAAACAATCCCACATTTCAACTAGAGATGCAACGATCTGAGATTTTTCGTCAATTTTGGGAGGTTTTGTAATGTTTTGAACTGTTGACACCAACTTTAGCAGACTGCTTTCTGTTAGTTTAATTTTCTAATTATTTCATTCAGCCAACTTGAATCCATCGTGTCGTTGAAAATGCAACGAAACAAAAATAACTGCATCAATCTTATAAACAAAAGTTATCTGTTTTATTTATATTTTATTAAAAAGGGCTTGCTAAAACATACTTCTACTCTTCTTGTAAATAATAAAAATCAAATTAGTTGGTACTTTACTGATTTGTCTTTGGTGATGAGTCTGGTTGGAAGGCCTCCATGCTGTCACTCTAATCTTTAACTCCCTTCATAAATTCTCTATCAGATTGAAGTTGGGAATCTGGCTGACCCACTCCAAAACACTAATAAATAAAAAAAAATAAAATTAGAAGAATCCTTTAACCCGAAATCTAGCAGGGGTGTGAATTGTTTTGAGCCTATTTCTCTAAATTTTGTTCTATTCTATTCTAAATAACAACCCTAAAAATATTTTTTCAACCTTCGCAGCCCCAGTAATCACCAGTTAATTACATGATGAGCAGAGGCAACAACACACAGTGTCTGCTGGGGAGCAGCGAGTGTTAAACAGGATTTTATTTTTCCAAAATAAAGGCAAAATGTTTCCAGGGTTAACTGTATAAATTGCTGTCAGCATCTTATGTTAGCATGACTATCATTGCAAGCAACAGTTTCTACTACACTTTGGATGGAATATCAAAAGTAAACATGACACGGCTCAGAAAAATAAAAACCTAATTTTATTGCTGCTGTCAAGCTAAAAGCTGCTGTTCCTTCTGCTTACTTTTTGGGACTGTAAATATTTTTTGCAGCAGTAAGTGTGAAAAATTTGATTAGTCCTCTTTCAGCTAGCTGCGTGGCAGTGCACAGACATTGGTGGAGTAGAGGCACCGCTGCTATTTAATTCTTTTGTTGCATCTGAATAAAAACTATTTTAACCACAGAAATTGTATCATAGAAGACTTTTGCCGTTTTTGAAACGTAAACTTATAAAACCTAGGTTTGCTTTGGTGCTTTTAATTGGTGATAACTATCAATGACACCAAACAACCGGAATTTCACATGTAAATGACATTGAAGCAAAACGTTCACACATTTTGAAGTCCAGCTCTTGTTTGGATCAAATTCAGTTTTCTTTAAGAAAAAAAAAATCAGGTCAGAGGAAGCACAACCTCTGTAAATTACATCTTTATCCTTCTGACTTAGTTTAAAACACCCGACTTATGATAGAAAGCTATTTTTGTGTCATTTACACTCAGTAACAATTTCCACTCCAAAAAGAGTTATGATTTAGCACAACTAGGCCAAACGTAATATTACTGCTACGAAAAAAAATGTAAAGTGTTTGAGTTTCTGCCTGCCAGGTCACCAGTCAGGGTTAATCTGTCTGAAAATCATCCAACTCCAGTCACCGGCCGATCTCTCTGTGCATCTCTGCAGTCAGCCCAAGTTTCCATGCATCTAATGCAGTAGATTGGCTGCCAAGCTACAGATCAGCATTTTAACTTCAGTGCTTGGCCTTTTTTTTTTTTTTTTTTCCCCAAACCGCATCACTGCAACTGATTATTCATTTTATAGTCTGAGCCTGCTCATCTACACTGCAGCTTCTTTTTCTTCTTCTTCTTGTCTTTGTCTGTTTTAACTTTGTGTTTTCCAAGGCTTCTAAGGAAGCAGGACAAGCCCTGGTTGGAAAGGCGGCCAGCCCTCCGTTTGAGAGCCAACATCATCATTTGCTGCACTGCCTGGAGAAGACGACGGTAAGAATCGTTTTCTTAGTTAAAGATATTATCCGGGGGATTCTTGTCTGTATGTTTTAATGTGCACAACAAGTGCTCACTGGCAATACAAGTAAATGCTCAATTAAAAATGGATTTCTGTAGCAGGACTTCATAAAATAAAAAACATACATATTCTAGTCATCTTTAGTCTGCTTTAATCAAACTGGTTCATTTGTCTAGAAAGTCCGGTTTGTTTGTGGAGGTGTGAATGCACAATCAAACTCTGATGTGGACCCAAAACCTTAACTTTGGTCCACCTAAAAGCCTAAGTTTTGGTTCGGTTGCAGTGAACTGTAATGTGGTTTGAATGTATAGATGCAAGTGGACCAGAGACCGCTCCAAAAACAGGAAGCGGACTGCAGCGCAGAGCATTCTGGGTAAATACAACCAAAACAAACGTGTGAGTCCAGCGCTAGCAGGAAAATGAGAAATGGCTTGCGGTCTTTTACCAAAGACAAAACAAATCCTGCAACCACTAAAATCTGCCGCCACTCCGTTTTTGTTTACATTTCATGGAGCAGAAAGTTGTGCTCAGTGTCTTCTTCAGAGGTTTTCATGTTGTTTCTTGGTGCGGCGCCTCCACAGGCGAGGGAGTGAACAAGTTGCTCAAGGGGTGGCGAGAATTTTACCTTTCATAAATTGATTCATTTTACTAAATAATTTTTCCTTTGATGTTTTCCGTCATAAGTATGAGCTTGAATTCATTTTACTTTAGCTCAGTCTTCAACTCGCTTCCTCTCTCTGAGGCATAAACTGGCGTTACGGCGATGGTGTGAGCATGTGCAGGAAGGCTAGCCGTTGGCATAATACCACTTTTAAAAATGTCTTTTCATGGTGATTATTTTCAGTACAAATCATAGACGACGTAGCAGATCTGCAGGAAACATTGTTGAGACTTAAAATAAATATCTTAATGAAACGCATCGTGAATGCTTGATGTTCTCATGTATGCCTCCTGATTTTTGCAGTCGGACAGAATACAGTATAACATCTTTGAAGGGAAGAAAGGAATATAAAGAACAGATGTTCTGACTGCTCAGTTGCCATGAGCTTTATGTGATGTATGTGACGCATGTGAGCACAAAAAGCTTGATAAACTTTATCTTGATTAAATTTGCTTTAACTGACTACACCATGTTGGTATTGAAATTGTATCTAAAGAGATTATTAGCTTTAAAACGTGTGTCCAGAGCAATAACTTTTCCACCTTCCAATTTTCCAATTAGAGTAACAGACTTCTCACATTTCCATCTGTAAAATATATATTTTTTAAAAAACATTTTTATCAAACTCTGGTTGATGACAGGGTTTACTTTCATGTAAAACTGTATTACTCCTGCAGTCTGGGCTGCATTTTCAGTCGCTGACAAAGATACAAAACAGGAAGATAAAAATAGAAGCAAAGTGACGTTTCCATCCATGTTCGTACTGTAGAATCTATTTTATATGCAGCGCTAGTTAAAAATAGCCAGAAATGGGATTGGGAAACGTGTCGGCGCTTTTTCTTTCTTTAGAAACGTGCTCAAGATAACATGACTCTGCCTGCCAGTTACCTTGTTTTCTTCCAAACAAAGCAGCCTGCTTTGTTTTATGTTATCTATAATTTAGAGATGAAAGAGCCTCTTTAACGCTGGTGACATACAGTGGCACAGTTTTTGTTTGTTTTGTTTTTTTTCATTAGCCGCTGCAGCAGAGACATGCAGAAGCAGTGACTCAGTGGGGGATTCTCCTGCCACATAAAGGTTACATATAGCATTCAGATGGCTGCGCAAATGTTTACATTAGGCCTCTTGATGTGCATTATAGATAATAGAGAGACGAGCAGAAGTAGGAGAACAGAGGCGTGATTCAGGGGACGCCATCCGATCCTTCACGGTGTCCCCCTGCCACCTGCTGGCGGCAGCTGCGACACGTCTCCACACTGACCTTCAAGTTCTGCTCATTTGTCACGGGGATAACAGTTGTGTTCCCACAGATGGCACTTAATACGGACATCTGGCCCAATACAGTCCCACTCCCTTGATAATTCATTTTTTCCCCTCATCTATCTGATCGGGGTTTTTTACTCGGAAGCATCTTTGCTCGTTATTTAGCACTTGCAAACGCTGATGTCGAAAAGCAGCCCATTAACGCCGAATTTTAACCCCCCCACTCCCGTTTCCTCTCCCTCTGCCAGAATCACGAGTTTGTGGACGAGCAGACCTTCCAGGCCAACTGCATGGAGATCTCGGTGGTGAACAAGTCGGGCTCGCGCACCTCATCGTTGTCCTCGTCTCCGCACGGCCTCAGCTCCTGCTGCTCGCGGCGCCACAGGAAGAAGAGCAGCTTCAGCCTGCCGAGCACCAACAACCAGGAGCTCAGCACCATCCAGATCAGAGAGCGGCCCGTGTCCAACAGGTGGGAAGTAATGACCGCCAACGAGGCTTTGCCTCATTTTCGTTACACGTCTCCAGGATGAAGCGAGTGGTTTTGCAAAAGTGTCCACATTTCTTGACCATTTTCCAATTTTTGCACCTTCAAGCCAGTTTTATGTGATAGATGAACAAAAGGTGGAAGAAAACGCACATAATTCTTGTCATTTCTCTACAAATTAAAACATCAAAACGTTCTGGTGTTTACTGTGATCCTCCTCCAGCAAATCCGCCGCACCCCTCCGCCTTCAGAAGTCGCCTAATTAGTAAATGGAGTCCAGCTGTGTGTAATTTAATCTCATCATGAATGCAGCTGTTCTGTGACAGGCTCAGACGGTCCTGCGAGGACGTCGATAAACAAACTGTATGAAGAACCAGTGAAAGCAACACGGGGAATAAAGTTATGGAGGAGTTTAAAGCTGGTGCAGGCTTTAAAATAAATAATCTCATTTCTGACCATCTCACAGAAATTTTTTCAATCTGACACCTTGCTGGGCAAAGAGAGCGTTAATTGGAAAGTATCCATGAGGCTTGGCAGCTCATTGAAAGAAAACTCCTTAAAGGATTGCTTCAAGGCGTCTAGAGGAGACTGCAAACATTTGGAAGAAGGTGCTCTGCTACCTTAAATGACGACCAATACTGTGGATAACACCAAACACATATTTTCCACTGTAAAGCATGGTAGTGGTAATATCATGCTGTGGGCTTGCTTTTGTTTCAACAGGAACATACTTGATGCCAGAGCTGCAACGACTAGATTAGAAATCCAAAAAAGTTAAGTATTTAATCCAATTAATGTCTAAACCATAATTTTAAATTACTATTATTATTTTTTTGGGATAAAATTTAATCTGGTTTTGAATAATGATTACAGCATTGTCTGTAGGTTTCCAAAGGGAGTCTCCAGCTGTTTGAGAGACCAGGGGTTTATCTCACAACCAATTCACGCGTTAGGATGGCCTATACAAAGTTCAGAGCGAAATCCAACAGAGATTTGTGTTCAAATAAGTTTTCAATTCCAATCTGACTACACTTGGGCTGTTTGGAAGAAGAAGAAGAAAAGAAAGAATTTTCTACATGTGCAAAGCTAGAAGGACGTTTCTCCAAAGGCTATTGCAGTAAGAAGTGTTTCTACAGAGTAGCGGCTGAGGGGAGCTGAATGCCAGCGATGGGTAAACTACTAAAAATCTTTCGTTGCTTAAAAACCATGTGTACTTTTTATTTCCACTTTACAAATATGTAAGTCTTTGTGTTTGTCACATTAAAACTGAACTAAAAACGGATTGAAGTTTTTTTGTGGGGGTTGGAAGATAAAACGTGGGGGGGAAAAAACATGAGGTAAGAGAACTCAGCTTTTTTTAAGATGAATGACACCATTAACATGTAAATAAACACTACTATTATCATTTCCTGCTATTAACAGAGAGAATTACTGAAGATGTTGCAATGTATAACAAGTAACATCGCCCAAGAAACCTAGATAGCCTGCACACAAGAAATAGTGCTGCATAGTGAGAACCTTCTGGCCCCCAGGCGGTGGTTTTGTAGTGGAAATCAGTGGCTGGTCTGACGCATCTAAAGGCTCCTGCTTGAGAGATGAAATTCAGATTCTAAAATGAGAAAGCTTAACAAACGTTTTCACGTTTTCAGGAACTGAAGTGACACATCATCCTTTTCATCCTTCCTACCGCATGTTGTAACAGTGTGGCCGTGCACGAAGGAACGCTTTAAACGCATTTGGCTGCAAATTGGACTTTTCACTTTGACCAATAAAAAGGTGAAAAAGTAACATAATGTATGAAAAGTGTCCTGTTTGGTTAAGCTGCAGAAATCCTCTGTCATGAAAGACTAAGAAACACTATAGCAACTGATCCCTTCAGTTACCGTTACAGAGCTAACAGAGATGATGTAACACAGGGGTAAACATCTTCCTGTCCCAGTTTGAGAACTGTTGATGGCGTCAAAGTCAAACCGAGCATGAATTAAAAATGAAGTTTTCTGTGATGACTTTTGATATGCTGCACTTTTTGACAGCGGTGTTCATGCAGCATGCACTAAACATCGACTCTGAACAGGGGAAAAGAAAAAAAGATAAAGACGGCAGCATGGGAACCTGTGTTGTGTGTTCATATAACGGGCAGCTTCATGTGTTCTGGAAAAGAAGTCATTCCGATTGGACCTTTTTCACATGCTACAACGTTACAGTCACAGACTTAAACAGATTTTATGTTGCACTGAAAGTAATCGCTGAGCCCTTTTTGCCAAGATGCCCCTCAATAAAATAAAGTGCAGTCAAGTGCGGTCAGAGTTTCCCCGGTCAGACAGGCCGAAACGGAACATTTTTGGCATCCATACGAAATGCTACGTGTAGCAGAAAACTCGTATTGCATATCGTCTGGAACAAACCTTCACCACAGTGCTACAAGATGGCGACATCAAAATGATGTGAGGCTTTTGTTGTTGCTAAATCAAACCTGCAAAACACTGGAGAATGGGTTCAGCAGCCCTAAACATACATCCATGGTCACAATACAGTGGTTTAGATGAATGCATATTTACAATGGCCCAGTCAAAGTAAGCAAAAACTAATTACAAAGCAATTGTACACAGCTTTGCGTTGGTCGATTTGATCAAATCACACAAAATGTCAGTTTGTAGTTGAAACATAACAAAAAGTGTTCAATGGTTAAGAGCGAACTATCAATTGGTTCTTGAGACACTTGATCATCTGCAACTTTTCACAGAGACACAATCTGTTAACAGGCAGAGTATATGAAAAAGAAAAAGTTCATAGACGAAAATTAAATCCGATTTAAGCACCAGCAAGATGACTCCCATAGTTTTGCCATCCAGAAGATGATCAAAGTAAGCAAGACGCGTCATTCAGGCGTTGCTCTGGGTTTTTGTTGGATTTCCACAGAACGAATGCGAACCGATACCATTCATCTGCCGATAATATGGTTTTAGGTTTGTCCGTTTTCTTCATTTTTAAAGCTCACACTGCATCATCAGATTACAAAGGCTGCACAGAAAATCTGTGTGGAAAAACAACAACAACAACAAAAACAAACGGCGAAAGCAAAAACTTTAAAATATCTCCAGAATGCCAGAAGAAATATTGATCAAGTTCTACTTTAAAAGATCGAAAGGAAAGTCCGCCTCATTGAAATGAAAGCATAAATAAAATAGAGACGGCTTACTTTTTCTAAAGCAATGCATGTACTAAACCTTAAGCTTCATAGACGCAGTTCAGTAAATAGTTTCTTTTATTGTATTTTTTATGGGCTCTCACAAACGGAGAGCAAAAAAGAAAAAAGCACATTTCTTAGAACTTTCCATCACAAAAGCTTTTGTGTTCTTTGTGGAAACTGACTCCCACAGCTGTAAAATATTCTACAAAAATCGACTGCGCACTAACGCTTCTCAAGGTCAACTGACTCTGCCGGTTTTCCTCCTCAGCCGCTCCAGCCTGAACGCCAAGCTGGACGAGACGATGCCCTTGAAGTGCGACGAGGCTTACATCTCCCCGTCCATGGTCCGGCTGTCCGCCCCGGTGGCGACCTCGTCGGACGACGCCTCCACCGCCACCACCACGTACTCGCAGAGCAACATTGTCCGAGTATCTGCCTTGTAGATGTCGCACCTGCCTCACCTGATCGGCCCAAGCTGGTCTGGAGAAGCACCAGATGCTGAGGAGAGGGACCACCGAGCATCAACCTGCCATAACCGAGAGGCATTATAAGCTTGACAGCGGTTGGGATTTTTCTTATGTTGAAGTTGTGATTTCATCTGATGTCAAACTCTGCATGGTGTTACAAAAGAAAACAAAAACGCAAAAAAACGAACAAAAAAAAACAAACAAAAAACTTTGAGGACCGCGGCCCCCCGGGGCCGGAGTTTGATGTTGAACCAGCAGATCTTTGCTTCATTAAGCACATCAAAGCGAGGAGGCGCTTGGAATGATCGTCATCGTTGCCTAAACATACTGAGAGAAAAAAGAAAAATCAACAACTTTATTTTTCAATATGTGACGTAGATGTGTTTGTTGTCTCTGATTCGAAGGCGGGAAGAGTCTCGAGGTCGTCCTCGACGGCCTCTTGGCGATAAAGCACACGTGTTCCTCGCCGTCTTTGTGAATATGGACTCACTCTCCACGCCGTTCCATTTAAAGCCCTCTTCAATTGAAACGCTTTCTTACCTCCCCCCCGTTCACTGTCGTAAAGTCCAAAAAAGACGTACGCCCACCGGAACGCTTCGCTGTTGTGAATATTCACAAAACCGACTCACAAAACCGGTCGGCGTCATCGCCTGACAAATGAAACCACACGACTCATGCCGACATGTGCAAGTGAAAGTCGAACGACCAAATCTGTGTTAGATTCCATATTTGCCATCCTGGGTCAGTGTGAAAGCCGCCTGTCGGTAGTTAACAGTTATTGATAACCATACAGGGTATACATTAGGTAGGGCACAAGTGAATAAGTGAACGTTTTCGGCAACACTTAACTAACCTTGATGTGGACAAGATGCTAGCACCGGCCTGCTAAACCTTAGGAAAGGACATCGACTGACTTCCTCACAACGACTCGGTTGACTCCATTGTGTCAAAGCACCACTTTGTATATTTTTCATACTGTAAATATTTCTCAGTTAGGACTTTATCAAATGCATCTGAAGTTGGCTCCTCTAAGTTCTAGATTTAGTTTGAACAGTTGTTGGCAAAAAAAAAAAAGAAGAAGAAAACTCTTTCTGTCTGTTACCTGGTTGAATTTAATGATTTGCATGCTGTCATTGCAGAATTATGTTTTAATTAAAGTGTGTGTCTGCTTCTTCTTGGGAGGTTTGTTTCAGTGACGGCCGGATTAATGGGCTGGAGCACAACGGAGCGGCGCGGGTGTCCTGATTTTAAAGTCTGCTTTTAATGAAATACAAATCTTGTCATGGACTGCGTGTGTAAGGGTAAAGACAGGGGACAAATTTATCACACATTGTGCATTTGGTGCAGTGGATAGAATAAACAGTGCAGATCTGCTGAAGCATCTATAAAATGACCCATGTCTTTTTTTTCTTTTTCTTTTTTACTCTTCTTAAGCCCTAACAGTGGTGGTCACTACAGCGGTTTTCTTTTGTGTGCATCAGGGTGTTGATGTAATAATAGCTGCACATACAATTGAAACAAAAACATTTACACTATTTAAAACGACACAATATTTTTTTCTCATTGATTCCAATGAAACCAAGCACAAATGTTCTTGTTTTAGGTCCAAAATGATGCCAGAATAATGAGAACTAGAGTTTTTAGAGAATTGTTCCCTATTTTTCTTCCGGTGAAGAAATTTAAATTCAGATTACAAATGCACTCAGACCTTAGTTTTTGCAGACATATCAGGAAGTTTGCTGAAACAAAAACTGAAGTGTGGACATAAATGACAATTGTTAGATTTGGAGGAGAAAGGGGGAAGCTTGAAGTACTAAAGTAGCTGCATCTTTTTTTGTTTGTTTGTTTATATATATATATATATTTTTTTTTTTTTTTTTTTTTTTTTTGCTGCAGTAGGGACTGGAGCAATTCAAATAAAATCTATGTGGAAATATACATTTGAGCAACTCAGGACATTAACAAGTTACATGTATAGATAAATATCATCAAGCTAACATTTCATTTCACTACATTGAAGGATCCTGGAATATTTTTACTACTGTTGTTTAACACAAATATTTATGTCTGTTTTTTATCTGTCCTTCACAATAATTTGTGAAATTCCTATTTTAACATTCATTTTTCACGAGAGGGCTATAAATTATAATTTAATATCTTCCCTGTTTACTCCAGGTGTGTGTGTGTGTGTGTGTGTTTTACAAAGAGTGGATCATAAGGAGGAGCTGCTGTGGAACATGTGAGGACCTGCTGGCCCAGCGGTGGGTCCTGGCAGCGGGGTCTCTGGAGACACCAGCTGACCTCAGTGATTGTTTGACGCGGAGCTCTGTGGCGCCGCCCTGCTGAGCTGAATGTCGGTCTAAGCAGCTCCTCACAGCATGCGATGCCTCTGCTCTGTAGCGTTTAGCAAGCGCTGAGAAGCCAGCAGGTGGAATATGGGAGAAAGCATGGAGGTTTGTAAAACAAAAGACCTCCTATAACCTCAGTGTAAAAAAAAGAAATAAATCCCCTTACAAAAGGGACTTAGACTAGTTTTTATTTTTTTTAATCAGGCACTATGCACTATATTACATCAGATGTGTACCACTGTGCCTTTAAAAAACTGTTTTTACACCACTAACTTCTTCACATCTTGTCATATTACACCTGGATGTTTCTACTGACCGATACCGATCTTTAAGGTCTGACCTTCTGCTCTTTCATTTGACAAATTTTGTTTTCTAAGGAATATAAAACATGTAAGAAATCTTTTTTTTTTTTAAGGTTCTTTGTTTTCAAGACGAGATTTTTTTTGACAAAAGTGTATCATCAGGTTTCAATGAAACTCAAAACGGTTCCTGATGTGCTTACAGAAAATTGTGATTAGTTTTGGTGCAGTTATTGAATATGAAAAAAATAAGATCTATTTGGTGTTTGACCACTTATTGGAAAAAAGCCATAAATTCTATCAGAAAGGACAAATTTGACGACTGATCTCAGGCTCATTTATTGGTGTATCTCTAGTTGCAAACTATAAAACATCAATGTGTCTTATTTAGATTTTCTGTGACAAGCCAACGCAGAGCTGTGTGTATTTGTAAAGTTAAGAAAGAAAAACAGTAATTCTCAGTAGATAGATAAAAACTGTTGTGAATTTTTATTTTGCCTCCTTTTAATGTAATAACCCTAAATACAAGCCAATGCATCTTTTATAATCTCCAGAACAGTAATTAGAGTACACATGTTTGTATTTTCTTCCCGAAATTAGCAAATAAATCACATTTATGATCTAAGTCTTCTTTCACTCCACGATTTAGCCAATCACCAGTCACGTCCTCATGAAACACTTTGGTGTTTGTCGCTGTAAATTGACCATATGTGAACTAAATCACACTTTAAAGGGTGCCATAAATCCAAACGTGTGCATCCAGTTTTATCAGAGTGTAAAAGTCAGAGATGTTCTCACTTCCTATAGAATCTGGATTTAACCCAGCTCCTTAGCCTGTAAAACTCTGAGCGAAACTGCGGGTTCACTGCAGCGTATATTATCGGGTCGCTCAGGGATGTGATGCAGGAGACAGACACTGACAGGATCTCCATGTCTTGAATGACTGGCTTCTGGGGAGGAAAAAAAGCAAACAGATACACCATTAGTGTGAGAGCTCTGCTGGGTTTCGAGCACACATACTATATATTCCTTCTGATGGAAGGATCCAAACGTGCTTTTCGCTCTAATATTTTGCATGGTAATGTCTTCTCAATGGTATGTAAGAAGCTCACCTGCATTTTCCTGTTTTTGTGGACAAGAAAATTCACTAGGATGGTTGTGATCAGCGGCAGCCAGAACAAAAGGAAGGTTATGATGATATACCCGGCGCGTTTGGCCATTTTAGTTTCCTTCCTTTTACTCGCTCTCTCCTTGCTGGCCTTCGAAGGCATGACGCAGACAGCCCCCTCCAACTGGACCTCCAGGTTTACAGCTTCATTACTTTGGACAGGAGGCAGTGGAGGCTCTTGATCTAGCGTAGGTGCTGCCTGTGTTTCTCCTCCGGTGCTATTGTTTTCTTGTTTCAGGCCAGTTAATAAGACAGAGGTAGATTTAGGGAGCTCTGATTGAGTAGATGGTACAATAAGGAGGCTGTTCACTTTGACTGGACTTTCAGGTTTCGGGCTTTCTCCGGTCTGATTTTCTCGGTTAAGGCTTCTTGACTTCTCCTGTGTCTCTCTGTCAGCAGGTGTATCCTGATTTGAGGTTTTTGCTTCTGTTTTGTCAGCACTGCGTTGCTCCGTTTTTAACATTTTCTCCACAGTCTGCAGTGCGTCCTGCGCTGCAAGAGGGTGGAGTTGTTCCTTCTCCAAGTGACTCATCTCTACTGTAATTTTAAACTCGGTTTTTCTTTCAGAGGTAATGGAGGCGCTTTGTGGGGCGCCCTCCGAGGCCAGGAGGGAGTTTTTACCAATTGGACTTGGTTCAACAACACTTGTACTCAGGATCTGCTTGTTCTCACATTTGTCTTGCCTATTTTTCACCGCAGGGGTGTGCTTGTCTTTCTTTGAGACTTTTGAAGGAACAGAAGTGCCTTCATCAAATATCTTGCGATTGTGTGATCTCAGTAGAGCAAAAATGCGAGCGTAGAAGCCAGTGATCACCCCGAAACAGGACACCCAGAGAGGGAGCAGCATGTAGAGACCAACGGTGTCGTAGGTAGAGGACGTTCCCCTTTGGCCCTCTTTACATCTTACGTACACAGGTGAGTCTTTCAAGAACACCTGACAAACAGCAGCCACTGAAACTCCCAGGAGCCACGTAAGAGGAATCAGTGCCATCATCCGTCGTTTCCGTTGAGTTGTTTTGAAGGGATTCGCAATCGCCTGGTATCTCTCTGCGCTTATGCAGCCCAGCGTCGACAGCTGGATGCAGCAGCTGAAGGAGAAGGAGGCCGTTTGCGTTTCACAGATCAGACGGTCCACATGCCCTCCGCGGTGCAGCGTCACAATCACGTGCAGCAGAACCGGGCAGTCGACGGTGCAACGCAGAAAGTCCACGACGGCAAGGTTCACCACCAGCGCGTTGACAGACGTTTGCAGTGACTTTTGGTGACACACCGCCAGGATCACAAAAACGTTCGCCGCTGTTCCCACAGCGGAGGTGATTAGCAGAACAAAACTGTTTGTCACCACGAGGGCGAAGTCAATGTAGGCCTCCCAAACGGTGATGTTCCCAGAGCCTCCTATAGATGTGGGCGCCCCTCTCATCTCCGAGTTCAGAGAATCAACATGCTCAGCTGGCTGACTGAGCAAACATCGAGCGTGCTTCTCCGGTCGCACACCACCTCCGATGAATGAATAATTGGGGGGAGGCAGCGGCATGGACGAGTTCCTACAAAGTACCCTCCCTTTTCATTATCACTCCGCAGCACCAGTGGGTCACCTGGGAGTCCTTGCTGTTCACATTCATTAAAACCTCTGCAGTGTATTCACAGCTGAGACAACTGGGGGGCAATAAGAGACGGCTGCTAATTGAAAAGCAGTTATGTCACTATTGTCTCATCTCTGACATATATGACTTCATAAAATCAATCAGGCATTCAGGTTTGAAAGAACGGATACATGGCCCTGCATGAAGAGGGTTCACAGCCCTTGAAGTTTACCACATTACAATCCCAAGCTCAAGTGTATTTGCTTGGGACAGTGTGTGACAGACCAACACAAAGTAGTGTTGAGGTAGGAAGTATACGCCACACATTTTCATACAACCTACTTGAGTTATTACCTCATAGACACATTTCTTGCTGTAATTACAGAACTTCAGTTTTATTTCTCTATCATGTAAAGACTGAACGCGACTATTGTTCTTGTTACTGAGGAGCTGAAGTTCAGTGATATTAGCTGGAGAGCTTCTGTGATAAGGAATGTCCAACTAGTACCAAAGACTTTTTTTTTTAACTTAATATATGTCTGGAATTTGATTTGATTGGGTCATTCTAACACATGACTCTGTGCTAAGATCCAAATCTTTTTATTGTAGCCCTGCTTCTTTGTTGTTGCCCCGTTGGAAAGTAAACCTGCTCTCAAGTCTTCTCTAGCAAGTTTTCTTCCAGGACTGCCCTATTTAGCTCCGTCCATCTTGCCATCCACTTTGACCAGCTTCCCTGTCCCTGCTGAAAATAACAGCTTCCCCACCACATCATGCTGCCACCACCTTGCTTCTCCAGGAGGCGTTCAGGGTGATGATCAGTGTTAGATTCCTGCCACTCCAAACATTTGGCGTGTGACCCAGAAATCTCCATTTTTCAGAGCACCTTCTTCCAAATGTTTTCTCTGCCTCCCACATTCCGTTAAGGCCCAATTTGTGGACATTTCAACTAATATTTATCAGGATGTTGTTTGTTCTTTAATGTTCTCTGACAAACCTCTGAGGGCTTCACAGAACAGCTGTGATTTATATTGAGCTAAAATTACATACAGTGCGACTCTATTTACCAGCAGAGTGACCTCCAATAGCAATTGGCTGCGGCTGGATTTAATGTTTGATTGTCAGAGAGTAAAGAGAACTGAAAACATTTGCACGCTATGCTTTTTACATGTGGAAAACATTGACGGTCAATGTTAATAAAGCAGCCGCAAATGTGATTTTATTTTTCTCTTAGTCTATTTCATACAATTCAAATAAAGAAGCCCAAATGAAAGTTTGTGGACATTTTGTGAAAACGTTTGGTAAAACTTTATTTGAAGGGGTGTGCATAAGACTGACATAGTACTGCCATAAAAATGACATAACACCTGTTATGAACATGAAGGAGTCTTCATGAATGTCTATAACTGATGTCATGAAGTGTCTATTGATAAATAATGAAACTTTCAGTGCAAAGTTGACACTTTTAATGGACTTTCAATGCAACTTTTAAAACAACTTTGCAGTAAAAGTGTCATTATTTACAATTGTCACTTCATGACAACAGTCGTAAACATTCATAAACACTCCTCCACGTTCATAACAGGTGTTACGTCATGTTTATGACAGTGTCATGTCAGTCTTATGCACACCCCGTCAAATAAAATGTTACCAAACGTTCTAGGGGTGTAAGAACCTTTGCACGTCGCTGAAGCACTGTGACGTGCACATGATCGGCTGCCCATTTAATTTGATTCAGAATTTCAGGAAGGTTGCGCTCCTGACATTGGCAATGCCAGATGGATGAGTTAAGAGTGGGAGCAATGCTGCGGGATTATGGTTGCATATTTTGTAATCCTGTTTGGAGATATAGTGTGAAATGCTCTTTGCTTCAAATGTGGAAGCTTATGGGCTGTGATAAATCTGGGATTAGATCATCACAATAAGATGCAGTCCGGACCATCCGGAGCGTTGCGCCAAGGAGAAATCTCTGACAAACACGCTGACAAAAAAAACGAAAACTCTTGGAAAATAAATTGCCTTTCATTTTGTTTCCGTCTCGCTGTAACATCACGACAGCATTAACTGAAACATGATATGTACAGAATTAAAAGATGCAGCTTCATTATAAATTCAGTTCCACTCTTTCTGCAGGAAGTAGAAGAGGGAGCAACAGTGACAACATCAAACCAACACTTCCCAATAAAGAGTCACTTCAAACATCTGGAGATCTGAAGATCCAGCGCAGCTAATTCTCTCTCACTGAAAGAGGTTATAGTCAGAGTGTTTGACCTAAATCTCCTTACGCCAACTCAACGAAAAGCAGCACCCTCCACAATTACTGCCACATTTCTCCGTTCTAAGAGGCTAAGCTGATCCTGTGTGTGGAGAAGGCCACGTGTTTTTTATCGTTATTCTGTTGAAAAGCCCGGTAATGATCCATGTTGAGTTTTCTAACGGAGGTCGCCAGGTCATGTTGTTTAAAATGTCCCATTTTGAAAGATGAATTATGCCACTCCTAAAAGGTTACTATGGTTACCCACCGAATCGATTTTGCATGTAGATCGCATCTCACGATTCTTGAGGTGACTCGGTTACAACAGGATGCAGTTTTGCTTCAGAGATGTTTTTTTTTTTTTACCACAATCCAGCTTATTGTGTTTGTCCAGCCTCTTTCATCACAGCTCCAGCTGATTTAAAATGTCTAAATATCACTCTAGTAGCAAAAAACGCTAATTATCTTTGAAAATATATATCTACCTTACTCGTGTTGCATCTTTGTCTAAAAATGAACCTCTGTTAGACGTTTTTAATCTAACAGGAGTTAGATTAAATAAAGTTTGGAAAAGTTCGTCACTGAAACACGAGTTAAGGAGTTACGGACTGTAGAGTTAAGTAGAAATTATAAAGAGATTGAGATTTTCAAGCATTCCTGGATTAGGATTATGCCATAAAAGTGGACTTATTTTAAGACTTCTCAAGGATCTATTTTTTCCTTTCTTATTCAGTGATGGTTTAATCTTCGTAGACAGTTTCGTCATTCCACGTCTGAATGACGTGGAGCCCAATTAGATATTTTTGGGCTTTCAAATTAAATCGGACTTTCTTTTTGTTTCTGAACTGTCTAAAAACACAACAAATTCGAAAGAGCATTACTGATTAAATACGAGGACAGACTCGGAAACACAACAGATGATGTCTCTGCCACTCCACCGCTTCACACCGCTGAAGCCTGGACGAAGTGAGGCGTGTGTTGGACTTGATTAAGTTTGAGTTCTGTTCACATGATTTGCAGTGAAAAGGTGAATTGCTTTTTTTTTTTCTGCACACCGACTGCATACGAATGAAATTATAGCGACACGCAAGGCTGCAAGGTTTTGTTCTGCTGCTGTTTGGCTCAAGTATTAGTATGTAATCACCATAAATGCAGTGCTGGACCTTTCTGTAAGTATTGATCAGAGGGTGAGGCTGATTTCTGCTGACCTTAATCCATTTTGTTTTATTAGTTTTTAAAAAATATATTCTTACATTAATAGCTCTGAGATCATCAAGAGAGGCTTTCAGAGGCTTTGTGTGTTTATGGGATAGAGCGACACAGGACAGTCTAAAAATGTGAAACTTTTTTCTTTTTTAAACGAGAGCCTCACACAGGGAATGAAACCAGGTACGTTGCATTTTAGGAACAAAGGAGGTTTCACTTCATTCCCGTTTGTCTGCGCTGTCTGGCTGTGATTGCTTTGTCTGCTCTCATTAAATATGCATACAAATGGAAAATTACAGACGACGGCGACTGCTCACACCACCAAACGCTCTTTCGATTCAGCATTTTTTGTGTCTTCTTTCAACGCAGCGTGTGTCCAAACAAATCTGAAACAAATCAGAGAAATTAAATTGTCTTCGCTGAGAAATCTCACTGTTATTGAATTAAATAGACAAAGAAGAACATGAGCACCCGGTGGCGTAATGTGATTCATGAAACTGGCAAAGGAAGAGTAGTTTTACAAAGGGAGTCTAAGCAACAACAAAAAATAGAAGCAAAACAGTTTCCAGTTGCATGTGCAACCTCGATAAATATGTGCATAATCAATATCTTTAAACGTGAAACTGATCATTTCATTTCAATCATTTGCTCTTGTTTAGTTTTAGGTTTGTAACTTCTATGATTAAAACAGAAGTTATTTTCTAAGACATTTGAATTATTAAGGCCAACAAAATTATTTTTTAATGAGGAAAAAAATAAGAACAAATAGTGTACTCTGCCATTAATACTTCTTGACTTCTCTTTTTTGCATGAATTCCTTTCAATTCCTTGTGGCATTTGAGGCCGATTGGGAGGGGGATCAGTTCTGCTGCGGTGGCATTTATCTGGTTTGCATTGATCGTTGAGGTTTAAGTCGGATGCGTTTGCTGACCAGTCAAACCCAATGATACCGCTGTCATTAAAGCAGGTGCTGAGTCCTCCTGGAGAATGAAATCAGCAGCTGAGAGAGGGAGGCATGAAGTGCTCTAAAATGTCTTGACTTTGGTCTTGATAAGAACCTTGGACCGACATCAGCAGACGACGTGCTTCCTCAAATCCTCACCTGCTGTAGAACCTTAATTTCCAAATGGAAAAATATTAAAAACTTTCATCTGAAACAGGACATTTCTTTTCTCCACATAATCCAGTGTAAGACATTTCTGCTCAGGTTCAGGGATGAGATAACATGAATGCATCAGATGCATCCTGCATGTGGGATGGCTCTTACACAGGCTTTCTACAGCACACTTTTTCCCTTCAGTTCAAGCTTTCACTAATTTGCTTGAACGCAGCACTTTGTGGACAGACGGCTTTTTGGCAATGATGTTTTGTGGCTTTCTGAACTTGTTGAGGGTAAGCCATAAAACATCTGTAAAGTCAGCAGTTTCCACCAACCAAGTACTGAATGCTTAAAAGGTACTGTACACATTTCTGCTCTGAATAGCCTTTCATTTTCATTTTCTGAGACACTGAATTTTGAGTTTTCAACCACTTTAAAGCTGCAGTATGTTAACTTTTATATAAAAAAATAAATAAATAATAAAAAAAATCTTGCTTTTCACATGTTTAGTAAAACTACATGAGTTGGACTGAAGTGCGAAAAAAATTGAGCGCCTCTGTCTTCTCCTTATGGTCCTGCTGCCATGTTCACAAATACACAGCTGATTCATAAACAACCAATCAGAGCCAGGAGGAGGGTCTTAGTGCTGTCAATCATGCTAAGACCCTCCCCTTTGCTCTCTGCTATGCTACAGCTGTCCCACCAGGACAGAGCCTGCTGCTAATGCTCAGTCTAGTTAGCATAGTCTCCGATGACGGATAAACAGTTTTCCTGGAACAATAAGTTGTTTCTCGCCCTGGCTCTGATTGGTCGTTTTTGACCGGGAGCTGTGCATTTTGGCGGACGGCCATAGCAGCTCAGTCAGGAGGTGGAGAAACTCAATCTTTTCACTGATTATCTCTCATATTGCACTTTCATGACATGGTGCCAGTATGAAAAAATGTGTAAAAAAAAACAAAAAACAAACAAAACACATTTTTGTAAAAGTTACATATGGTAGCTTTGAGCCACGTTCCTTAACATGGCCAGAAATGGGCCTTAAATCATGTATGAGTTTCACTTTTCAGACTGAATTCACAAAATAAACTAACTTTTCGGAAAACACTTTTATTCAGTGAGCTACAGTTGCAAAGCATTAGCACATTTTGGAAAGTTTCCCAGTAAAATCCACCCCCCACACCCCACACCACTCCGTGTCCTTGACAAGGCGCCAACAATAGTTGTCAACAATGGCACCTTGTTTGTTTTGGCTGCGGAGAAGTCACAGAGGCAACACCTTGCTGCGCGTGCTGGCGCTCCTGCTCCTGGAAGACAGACAGCTCCCCCTGTTCAAGGAGCTCACAGGGATGCTGACGCCAGCGGCCCCCCTGGGAACATAACGCCCGCACGACAACACCTCCAGAGCACACTCACGGAACTGGTGGATGTAAACACACACACAGACACACACACAGATGTGCTGTCAGGAAAATGCGTAGACAATTAAAAAAAACAACTTTTTTCCCCGTCTCAAATGCACACTGAACCCGTTCACCTGTTCGTTGGAAAAGAAGTAGATGATGGGGTTGTACACCGGGCTGGTTTTTGCAAAGTACATGGGCAGAGTTGCAATGAGTGGAGGGACGCGCAGCTCTGGATCCACCACTACCACCACTGCGTAAGGCAGCCAGCAAACAAAGAAGGCTGTTATCGCCAGGACCATGGTGATGGCGTGATCATTCTCACTCTTCCTGGAACGGCCGCCTGGCAGCTCCAGCCTCCTGTTCAGCTGGTGAAAAGGACATTTGAGCCTCCGTTAACACCTAAAATCTTAATTTAGAAGAGTGGAACAAGCAGTGATTTATAAGGACATTTTAAGTGGTGTGAAGTCTACAAAGGTCCACCTTTCTCAAGGATTTCAGCACATGGAAGTAGCAGTAGATGATGATGGCGACAGGTACAATGAAACAGAGGAGTGAGTACAGAATGAGGTAGCTGGTGTTGCTCCACGACCTCTCCTCCCACGCCAGAGAGAAGGGCGTCTGGAAGTCTTCGAGACTGTAGGAGCTCCAGCCGAGTAACAGGGCGACAGCCCAGAACAAGCAGAAGACCCAGACAAACAGCAGGCCCTGCACACTTCGCCGCATGCTCAACCTCAAAGCAGCTTTTGGGTGGCACACCACGTTGTAGCGCTCGAAGGCGAGAAGGGTTAGAGTGCAGAGAGACCCCAGGCCTAAAACAAAAATCTAAATTTCAGAAT
This sequence comes from Xiphophorus maculatus, assembly GCF_002775205.1. Taxonomy (NCBI): domain Eukaryota; kingdom Metazoa; phylum Chordata; class Actinopteri; order Cyprinodontiformes; family Poeciliidae; genus Xiphophorus; species Xiphophorus maculatus. Next base: position 20,427,019 of record NC_036444.1, on the reverse strand, counting down.
CGAAACTGAGAGAAACATGGATGCAAAACAGCAATGAAAGGGTTTCTAAGCTAATGGCAGTAGAATTCATGCTCAGCAAATCCCACTTCCCACCTTGAAATCCATGCAATACATTGATATTCATTGTTGTAGCATGTCACTGTTACAAAAGGATGATTCATTTTGCAATTCACGAAGAACTGAATAAGTGATAAACTGGAGGTTTACCCAGATTTTTTCCCCCTAAATCCAAACAGAGATATTTTAGATCCTTTTTTTCCCCAATGAGAGTCCCATCCTTACCGAAGTAATTCACAGAAAATCCCTGGAAAACGCAGGCGGCATGGCCGATAAAGTAGGAGCCCTGGTAGTTTGTGATGGTGGCGACCAGCAAGCCGCACAGGGCGATCATGAGGTCAGACACCGCCAGGCTCAGGATCAAGATGTTCATGGGCTGCAGAAGAGACGTGTTCCTCAGCATCACAGCTATCACCAGTCTGTTGTTAAAAACCGAAAACTCTGTGTTGATGAACGTCAGGAAGGAAAGAATACCGTAGCCCACCATGGGGAAAATAACAAGAGTGTCGGTCACCGTGGGTGTGGATGTGAGGGAGATGCTGTTCCTGTCCATGCTGGTCGAATGTTCCTATGAGGCTCTCAAGTGATCCTGCAGAGTCAGGTTTTATCGTTTCTGGTTACTTCTGCCTGTTGTTTTCATCTGATATCTCGGGTTGTGCATCTGTCTGATTGAGAAAGTCACCCCCCTCCCAAAAAAAAACAAAAAACAATATGGGAAATTGACTCTTGACACAATTTGCATGGATTAAACGTCCTTAACCCAGGGCTGTAATTGTAATTGAAGTTCAGTCTGATAAACAGCAATCAGACCTCATTTTTTTATTCTGAAAACCTAAAAGCTACTAATTTGAAGGAGCAAATAAGCAAATATATTAAGTATATAAATATTTGAGCGGAGCGGGACAAATATTCAGTCAACACAATCAAAGCTGAATGTAATTACTGCAGTGAAAACGCTTAAAGAATACCCTCTGACCTTGGAGAGGAAGCATTTTAATGATGAAACGACGCATAAAATTACAAACAAATCACAACAAACTACGATGCAAAGGTTATTGCCACCAAAAGTTTATTTCATGAATCCCTTTTACATGATGTATCAGTGCTCGACATGAATTTACGTCAGGATTGGTAAAGAAAACCAATTTTCCTATTCTCGTAAAATCCTCATAACCTTAGATTTAAAAAATTTATTTTGTGAATCAGCAGCATCCACAACAATAATCGACCACCAATTGTCTAAAATGAAATATACAGGCTTAATTTGGTGTAAAATGGCGAAACCAACAATAAAAAAAGATCCTAATACGTCAACGTGCACAAAATCAAATGAACCAAAATACGGCATAATATCAGCCTAATATGAAAACGGCACATCCTGCAGTAATGTGAACAACAGATTAAGGCAATGGAGAATATAATGTCAATGTAAAAACTCCCATTTCACCACGGAAGGCAAGATACAATAAGGCAAAAACACAAATGCATGTTAAGCCCGATGTGTGACTGCCCCCTATTGCTCAAGATAGGTAAAATCCATCTATTCTATTAAATAAATCTAACCCACTCTCAGTTACACACACACGCGCACACACCAACAAACACATAAACACATAGGCATTTGGCTTAAAAAGTAATACATCCAGTGCTTCTTAAGACAATTATCCAAAAGGACTGAAATAAATAACATGTTTAGAGAAACCACAGTTTGAACTTCTGTTATACTTTAAAGGGCATATATGTCAGAGCAACAAAAGAAAATCTTGAAAACGTGAAGCTTAAATAATGATTCACTTTCCCGTCATAAGTTGATTTAAAACACATATTCTGAAAAGATGGACGTGTGGCTGATCACGAGCAACACAGAAAAACAATGGAGAGCAAAACTGGGCAAACGTAGATGAAAAAGAAAACTTTCTCCTCACCCACCAAAACTGTCCCACAATTTCTCCCCAGGATTAGGAAACAATTTTTAATCTCAAAGGACAACATGAATGACAGTGTTATGTATTCTCCGGGCTTATAGAGACATTATATAGCTCAACCAAGAAGCCATGTTACCTTCAGCTATTTTTAGAATTCTGTATTTATCAAACATGACTTAAAATAAATTTGACTTTGCAATTTTTAGAATTGGGCCTCTGTCTCTTTAAGAAGCTCCTGCTCTTTCCAACAGTCCGCCTTCAGCACGACATCATAAAAACGCTCCTCCATCAAGCCTTCAACATCGTTCTGAGCGTTTCACTGAGAAGTAGTTTGTATGATGAGCTCAGCAGATGAGTAGTTCCACCAGGTGTTTGCCAATTGCTGCTGCCGCTAGTCTGGAGGAGATGTGTGGGGGAGTACCACAATGGCTGCCACAGGAGACTAAAAGATTTCCCAAACATGCATGAAAGAATCAAAGCAACCCTCCAGCTTTGTTTTTGATGAGGGAATAACATTATAACGTGACATAAAGCTTTAAAAAGTTGATTTTACATAATACTGCCCCTATATGGGATGGAACAATCTAAAAATGAAGAACCCGGACACAACACAATTTATGATGCAGCTCAACCACTAGCATAGGCACAGACTCAACAGCCAAACAACTAAAGCCACTCCACTTTCTGTTGTGTGTGAGCCAAATGAAGGAGAGAGCATTTGACTGTTTTAGACTGGAGAGTCTTGTTACAGCCAAACAACATGCTCCTCTGAGAAAATCAGCTCTGGGTTGACTTATAGAGTTTGAGTAAGAAGAAAGCATGTGTCCTCAGAATGATATTCTTTGACAGAAATGTCGTCCAGTTAAAACTGAATAAACGGAATGATTATATGCGCAAAAGTGTGACTTGCACATTCGCTGCAAAGCTTGCTAATATAAAGCATTCTGGTTGTTGGGAGAAATGGCGGTGCTGATGTTCAGGGGAATTATAGTAAAGGTGCTGGCGTAAAGAAATTCCAGCATCCAAAAGATTATTTGTGCTTCGATTTACGCTTTTTGTCACAAGCACTTATGCAGAACTTGTTCAGGTTACTGCGCTCAGATTTCTCCTGACTTTCATCTTCTCCTTGGACAAATCTCCATGAATCTTCCCTTTATGAGCTGGTAATTTTGTTGTAATCACTGATGTCTTTCATTGTTTTATGCCATTCTTGACTCAACTTTATTGCTCTTTGGCAACTCGGCTGCCTTGTACTTGGTTTGTTTCTTTCACATTATTTTGCCTTATACTTTAGACATGGAAAGGAAGATAACTCATGATCTACAAGCCTGAACACAGTTGAGGTAAAAAAGAAAAAAAAGATATATGCCCATTTAAAACACAAACTACTACTGAAATACACTTCTTAAAGCATTAAGTTAAGAGACTGACTGTTCAATCTTTAACTCTTACACTTCCCTGTGTGATCAGACTCTGCTTCGGTCCTGAGGCGTTAGAGGAGGAGGAGGAGGAGGAGGAGGGGGAGAAGAAGAAGAAGAGACCCCAAATCCGGAAGAATTTTGTTCTGGCCAAAGGGGCGCCTCGTGCTGCAAAGGAGTGCGTCGAGGGAAAAAGGTGTGCTGGAGGTCATAGTTGAGCATGCAGCTGATAGAGGCCATATAGATGTCGGCGAAGCGGGAGAGTCGCCGTGAGAAGTAGGTGGGATTGTGGTAGGTGCGGAAGAGGCTGCCGAACTGAGCGTTGAAGATGTCCTTCGTCTGCGGCCTGCCACGAAAACAAACGGAATCAAGATGTGGGCACTTCTACTGCAGTGGCGTTAATAATGCAGGGTTTGGTTTTTTTTTTTAAAGCTAAATCTTTTCAGATCAAATCCATCTTAGATTACTTCATGGCTTCTCTTTCTTTGATCCACTCCTCGACGACAGCTTGGGTTGCTGGATCCCGGTGCGCCTGTTTAGACAAAACCCCGTGCACGTTAAAATTAAAGAAGTAAAGACGGAGTGGCACAGGAAGATGAAATCGAATGTTTGTAATGGTCGTCTGACCTGCATCTGTTCGATCAGTACGGTCAGAGCCTGTAACCAGGTCATCATGTGGACGTACTGCGGCGTGTTCATGATCTTTATCTCCTTCCGCAGCTCAGGGATGATGGCGCCTGTCCTCCAGCCGTGTTTCAGAGTTAAATCCTGACGAACATCAAAGCTGAGTCAAAAGCATGTGAGCTGCGCCAATTAATTGCAAGAAATTAGTTAGGAAACAGTAAAGTGGCGACATAATGCTTAGGTAAACATTGAAAGAAATGTCAATAGACACATTTTCAGCTGGTATGGGATCTGATGAGTGACTCAAAAGTACCTGAGATGGAGTTGGAGAGCATATTTGTGTAATTGAATCAACTCTGCCGTAACCTGAAGACATTTCTCCACTGTGCCTATTTACAGCCATTATCTCCTTCTCTCCATCCAGGGGGTCTGACAGTAAGTTGTGGTCAGTATAAGCCACAAATGTCAACTTCTATTGCTCTAAACAAGCTCGACAACATAATTGACTCATGGCTGCTGGCCACTGAGCAGGCCTCATGCCAGTGATGTAAATTGTTTCTTTCAGTATCGCTCTTCACAGCTGATCATGCATATTTATAAACACATCTCCGAAGCACTTAAACTCTGCGATTCCAAATAATATATTGGCAGAAGTTAGCCTGGCAGTGACAAACGAGCCGCTTTTAGAGATAAGATTTGAATAAAGTGGAGTGATACTGACGCGCTGACATTTAACAATTTACGCAGATAAGGCATTTTAGTGCCCATTAATCCATTTCAAACATTGAGCTAGAGCACTTTCAAGTTTGCGCATCAGTTTGAGCAGAATGAATAAGGACCAGAGTTAGTAAGGCTTTGTACTTTTAGTAATAAAATAATAATAAAACCTTTATTAAGTCAGCAAGGTGCCTGTCTTTTTCTAAGGAGTTCCTAGTCAAAATTAATATTCATTTTCCAAACACGCAGTTAAACATTTGGCAGAGCGGACACACTTACCTTTGCAAATGGGAATGTGACATTGTTTAAGTGAAAGATGCACACTGTAATCATCTAAACCCCAAATTCTGTACCAGCTGAAAACAGAAGATGTTTTAACATGATTGCAAGTCGGGACGTGACTATGTTTTACTTCAAGTTCCTTTGAGGAAAACACGAAAAGGGAAAAGGTATTGAAATGATGAAAAATGTGTTGCCTTAGGAGTAAAAGTCGTGCTTTTACGACTTTTACTCCTAAGGTAAAAGTAAGTACCTTAGGACTTACTTTTAAGTCCTAAGGTACTTAGGACTTAAAACATTACTCCTAAGTAATGTTTTGTTTTCATTACTTTTTCCACAAGATAAATGATTCCAATTTTTCTTTTTATCTGACAAAAATGTGTCACTAACTACAACACAGTCATGTCAATTTTTTTAAGAAAAGCATTACAAAGCCACAGTGTTCAGCTCAAACAAAACAATAGCTTTGTTTCATATCTAAAGCAAAAATTAAACACCATAACCTGCTACAGTAGTGAGTCCATATTGTTTTCTTTTCCAGGGGCTGCAAATATGTTCGGAACACCAAGACAAGTCTTATCTTCTTCTTTTGCAGAAAATCAGTAACCACATAGGCACTCTATCTCTTAGGCTCGAAAATAAGCTGCGTACGCACTCTGAGAGGGCTCAGAAATTATGTTCTGCAAAAGATTTCAACATTCTGATTGTTTTTATCTCTATTATTCATCGAAAATACCTAACCAGCAAGAGAAAAATGCCCAGATAAACTGAACCTTTATTTGTGTTCTTGCTTGGTTGCTTTACTGTTTTATTTTCCATCTTGCACATTGTAATCTGCGACTGCGATGTTATCACAGGAACATTCTTTTCGCCAACACTATCAGAGAGTTCAGGGGCATTGTGGGACACCAAAACACGGTGTGGACTGGCAGTTTTCTTGTTTTTGGCATTCCTTCTGGAATTTCATCCAACATCAAACCAAATCAAACGTCTTGAAAATAGTAAATGGCCCGTAGTTGTAAGCCTGTCACAATAACAAATTTTGCTGGACAATAAATTGTCCCAGAACTTATTGCAATAAATGATAATATTGTTGTTTTGAGCGCGGTTTCAAGTAATATAATAATAATAATCGCATAAAAATGCAAGAACACGTTCTCAAAGATCAATACATTTTAATTCTAATGAACGCTTTAAACACTGGAACTGGAAGACATTTGGAATATCCAAAATAAATAAAGAAAACCACAGAAACAACAAATAAAATAAATTATGAAGTCTCTGTAAACAAAAATATCTTTCAAAAAAAGAAAAAATTATTTCTTTCTTTCTGTTGTTTTTGAGACCAAAACACCAGACTGAAGACTTTCATCATTCAGTTTTTGGTAAAAAGAGACAAAAACAATAAATTAAGCAAATGAAAATTATTGAGTTTCTTTTAATCTATCATGCGATTAATTGATTTATTGTTTATTGTGACAGGCCTACGTAGCTGCACAGTAAAGTCATTCACCCATTCAAACTGGCAACTCACCGGTTGCAGGACGAATGTCTACCGACTGAATTTCCATCGCTCCGATGACTTGAACCCCCCCGAACACATGCTAAGTACCTGAACAGGCGATGATGTTAAAGTTTATATTGTGTTTTGGGTGTGGTGTACAGCAGCACACCACAAACATGTGCATGTAGTTAGTTAATTACCAGCTTGTGGCTAAACAGGTCTGCTTGGTTGAGATTCGACGTTAACTTGTGCTGCTCCTCATAAACCTCTTTGGTCTTCACTGATAATGAGCCGATTGCTCCTGCATTTGTGTCGGCAACGTTTCTGAATCTCATCTGATAAGCCGAGCTTCCTGCAGGGGTGTTATTGTGAACTGTGAGAAATTGACTGGAATGGTAAATATGGGCCATAGACTACTGGGAAGATTAAACAGCCAGAATCTGTCTTTTTAGCTTAGAGGATTACACACTTCTCTGTGGTAAAACAAGACTCCTCTTTTTGCTCAAATCCCAAACAGCAACAGTCTGTGTAGATAAAATTAGCTATTAGTAGTAAATATGTGTGGATGCTGCTTACTGCCAAGTCACTGTAAATGTGATCTCCAAAGTAAAGCACTTTGGATCCCCTCCAGCCAGTGAGTCTGAGGAACTCATAGAGGTTTCCCTGTAGAGCAAAGAAATATATATCAAATAAAACAAGGGAACTGTTATATCAATGAATGTGGCCACAGCAGGAAATTCACACAGGAGAAAACTGCTGGATTTTCTTCTCTGAGCCAAATGCTCTTGGGAGTGAAGTTGGACAGTTTTAACGAGACACTGGGTCAGAAATCTGTGAGAACTAAAGAACGACCTCATCAGATTTCACTGAACCTCTTGCGCTATATCAAATATAGAATAGAAAGATGGCAAAGTTATGATGTACAATAGCACAAATGTCAGTGATTATTTTCACAGAAGAAAACATTTGCCTTCTAGTTGCCAAATTGTTTGCATTTCCATTTCCATGTTTACTTTTTATTGTTTATTTCATTCACGCAATAATAAATATGAATAGTTCATGTAACAAATAAAAACATGGAAGTGGAAAAGAACAAATAAATAGTAAGCATGAGCTAAGTTCAACATCCACACAATGACCAAAGAACTGCTAATAGAGGCAACATAGACAGTGCAGCGTGTTTTTGTTATATTAAGATAATTCAGCTCATAATTCATTAAATATTCAATCAAACTTCTCTCTGAATGATGGATTCTCCGCCCATGCCTGGTAAATTATCCCAGATTTAACTTTTCTTATTTTATTGGTCATTCCCAAGAGTTTAAAGACGAAGTTGCATCAAATTAGTCGGTTTTAGTGCAAAATTAAACTAAAAACTATATAAGTTTACAGTAATCCAGGATAAGAATTATTATTTTCAACATAGTCTTCATTTTAACCAGTATACAGTTGGACTCATCTATTGACAAAGTGTTAAATTATGCATCAGTTCATATTTGACCAAACACTCAGATAGCAAAACACTCCAAAATTGGATTTAACTCAGCAGTTTTTTAGACCGTATAAAATATCAATTTTCCGTCGCAGTACCTGCTTGTAGATCTCCCCTTTCTCCAGCCTGTGAATCCTGTCCCACAGTAACACACCTTTGTCTGTCACTCGCCTGAAGGGTCTGTGGAAAAAAAAGCAGGAAGTGCAAATTGTCAACAGTTCAGTTAGAAACAGTCTAAACTACAGCAAGCAGAACAATCATATTTATGAGAACACAGGAGAAGCCACTCAGAGAAAATACTTACTTTCTTCTGTCGTTGAAGAAACTAGGTTTATCGGCCTGGACAATAACGACGTCAAACAAGTCTCTCCAGTCTTTTCCCACAATGTAGCTCATTCCACGGTCCCTGATGAGAACAAGGATCAGAGTCAATAGATACCTCAAGATGTGAGGTGGAGTAAGCAGTACATGGTCACAGTGCTGGTAATGTTGCAACAGTAACATTTTTTTTTAAAAGACACATGGATCACAGTGTGTGTTGACCTATGAAAACAAAACACCAGGAAATAGCTGCTTAGATGTACTGGAACAACTTTTTGTTCACTACCATCTTTTGCAACACTGTTATTACTTCACTATTGGTACCTTTATGTTGGGTAATTTTAAGGTACCATGAAGAAGAAAGGCTAAAAAAAAAACAGGGAAGACTGTTTGAGTTTATCCCTTTGAAAGCCATGGACTGAGACATGAAGGTATTATGCAGAGATAGTCAAAAGATAAGATAACTGAAGCGCATACAGAGATCTCAACTTCAAACTGGATCTGCTATGAAGAGGCATAAAGTGAAAAAATATGTCAGTAAAAGAAAATAAATAAGGACATAGGACAAATTAAACAATATTGCCAGAAAACAACACCGAGTTAAGCTACGAAAGGGGACAAGAAAAGGAAACAAAATAATCTATTTGAAATCGATAATATCAGACAACAGTATTCAGTGTCGCTCTATAAATCTAGGAGGGTTGGGTTGATTCAGTTAATTTATTACACCTGAGAACAAAAAAACACCATATCTATTGAACTTTGCCCTATTTGGTCTTTACCTAAAACCAGACGTGAGGAGAACAAATTTATTCTGTAAAGGAAGTTTGCTGCTGGCTAAAACTGACCTTCACTTCCTGCTGGCTTCTCGTCACAAACACTACTGCCACTGACCTTACAGGCTGTATTCACAAAACCAGACATGCAGTTTTTGTTATACATACAATGAGAGATTTCTATAGCTAAAAACAAGAACAACCTTAAAACAGACTTGAAGACTGAAGGTTTAAGTCTTCGGAGTTGGGAATATTTCAATCATCTCTGGGTAAACCAAAATAACTTTATGTGCTGGAAGATATTACTGATGGTCATTGACCATATTTACATATGGTAGAGTATGAGTAAAGTATAGAAAAATGACCTTAATTGTTGTTTATCAAAGTGGCTTGTCCTCCTATGAACATGTTAGGAAGAAAATCTCATGAAGGTCCGCTCTGGTTCGCATCCCAAAAAAATCCAGGAAAGAAACAACCAAAACGACGTGACCTTTGAACCAAACATGCAGCACTCAAGAACAAGCCAAAGACCTTCAAACTGTAGGAAGATTCTCCAAAACGTGTATTATCAAAATGTGGCAGTGACTATCAATCAAAATAATACTGTTTTATGTCAGAACTGGGCCAAACTAAAAAAAATGTTTACACTACGATATGAAGACCCACATCTTCTCCTTGGCTTTTGATCCAACATAAGATAGTTTAGTTTCCTTTTTGTCATACAATTTTTTCTTGCTTCCATTTATTATAAAATACGAGTATTTTATTTCTCCTTTTAATCATTTCTTTTGTTTCAATTTCAAAGGTTTTATTTTAATCATTTTTTGTTCGGCACTTCGGTCAGTGCTTGTTGTTCCTAAAGTGCTTTATAAACAGTTGGCGTGGCTGTGGTAGAACGTCAAAGACAAAACATAGATTTTACTCAGTGGCGTGAGAATGAAGAGCATAGTATTTTCCAAGGCAGAACCTCTGTGTCACAGCTTTTACAAGAGCACATTTGATCAATTTAAACATCAATATTTAAGGCCAGCCCAGCTTTAAGGCAAACCATAGAGGGGCGACAATATTTCCTCCCTGATCGATAGCTTTTTCTACTCTATGGCACACCAGCAACCGCATGTCTACGCTTGGTGTGGGCGTTTCATCTGTTTGTACAAAACCTGGAGAACATGCAGCAGTTAGACACAAACTACATACATTTACAGAAATGACTGTAGTTACATTGCACTTTCCTGGTGCGTTTTTTTATCCTAATTGGCCACTTTGCAGTACCATTTCGCCATCTTTGCAGCAGTTTTTCCTCTTACTTGCATGCTCTGCTTTTCAAACTAATTCCTACATTGTTGATGCGACGGAGGCAAATTACAGATTGAGCTCGTTTTCCAAAGACACCTGGAGACGTATGTTGGAACAAACCGCCGACCCCACCGCCCGCTGGAAAATGTGTTGAGCGTGCGCTCGAAACGTCATTCATCAAAACTTGAATTTACATAGCAATTTAAAACACTCTATTAATAAATATTTAAGAATCGACTAATTTCAGTGTGTGTACTCATCTCCCTCCTTATTGCTTTGATGACTTAGTATTAAAACAAGGACATCGCTTCATTGCTTTTGGGCTTTAGATAATCTTTTGAAGCTCAAATTCCCAACTGCTCAATTTGTGCAAACAGCTTTGACTTCAAAGGACTTCATGGTCAATGCGAAAGTGTACAGAATAGTAAATATTGGCGCTCTGATGTGTGAGGCCCGCTGCACACAGCGCCTCTCAAAAGTATTCAAACTCGTTGAACCTTTTGAGACTGGAGCGCTGTCGGTTCAAGTTTTCTTCCTAGTCTGATGTGTATTTAGATCCATTCATCAGTCAACTCTGAGCTTCCCTGTTCCTGCTGAAGAGAAGCAGCTCTGTGATGATGTCATCCCCCATGTCTCAGCATGGAAATGGTGTTTTTCCTAAGGGTAATGTGAAGTATTAGCTTTCTATGTTTTGCACGTAAGCAAAAAAACCTCAACTTTGGTCTCACCTGACCAGAGCGCATTCTTCAGCATGCCTGTGTCCTCTACATGGCTAGTTAGTGACCTGGTGCTCATGGGAATTTTTATGGCTTTCTTCTTGCCACACCTTAAATACCAGACTTTCGAGGGGGGAAAAAAACTAGTATTTCTCCTCTTCACAGATTGTCTGACCTGAGCTCTTGATCTCTGCAGCTCCTCCAGAGTTACCATGGCCCTCTTGGCTGCTTCTCTGATTAATGCTCTCCTTGCCTGGGTTGTCTGATCAATGAAATGGCATTCATTGGAAGGCTTGCAATTATGTCATTCCCTTTTCATTTCTGCATGATGGAATGAAAAATGTTCGGTGAGATGCTAAAAAAAATTGGAATGGTATTTTAAGCTATAAACTTCTTTATTCCAGACGTTTTTTTCCTTCTTTGTGATGTCGTTTGTTCATTAATGCTTGCTAACAAACTCCTTTATACTGGGATTAAATTATGCACATCTATTGATTAAATAAGTCACTTTTGAAGGTAACTGATTTCACAGATTTTTTTTTCCAGGAGTATCAGATTGAAGATTGGAACTGGTGAACATAAGTGAGCGTTACAGTTTTTCAGATTTTAATTCAATGCACGCTTTTAATTCTATTTCACAGTTAAGCGCCACTCAAAAAAAAATTCCAATAAAATGCAAAAATACACAAAAACAGGGTAGCTGTTGGAACACTGTATGAACACTGCAAAACAGCTCCATAAATTCAACATTAGTACTGCAAAACATTACTCGCTGTGAACAAACATGGATTAATCTTACTCACACAAAATCAAAAGGGCTGTTGGTGATGAGAAACATCTTCTTTCCGTGCGCCGACAGCTTCTTCAACACAGCATGGCTTTGCTCACCATAGCAAATGTATTTTCCTAGAAAAAAAAAAAAAACAGAAAAAAAGACGGGTCAATAGTACCAATCTATTGTGCTTTCTATTTAAAAAGCGTGACCTCTCAATGCTGAAACGATGTGTTTGCACCTTCTGAGATAAGGCAGTATCATTTTCTCAAACAAAAGGAAATGTGTTAAGGAATGTTACCAATATCCGCCTCCACAGCTCGATACATAATGCCCTTGACATGGACATCTCTGATAGCTTCCTGCGAGGAAGAAAAGCAAACAGCACTCAGCCAGAAAGTCAGTGACACACAATTAGCATTCAGCTCTGACAGCAACTTTACTCTGTAAATAAACAGTTGGCTTGAAGCGCGAGAAGAATCGTTCTTGAATACGAATGAAACGGGAAGAAAGCCAGAGTTTCGGAGCTCTGTTGTCACAGTGAGGAAACTTTTGAACTGACGACTCTGTAAAAACCACACATACAATTGTGGGGAAACCTAAAACCTCCATCATATTCAAAGACTAGCTGACGCAATAAAAAATTTAAAAGAACAAAAAGTTTCAAAAACGTAAAAGGTCAAAACTGAATCATAAAGCGGGAGAGAAGAAAGAGATTAAGGAGGGCGTCCTTGAAAAGATGAGAGGGATTCTTCAAACACAGAACGTGTGTGTGTGTGTGTGGAGCTTTTAATGACAGCTATCTGTCAAAAAAATGCTTTAGCGTCACTGAGAACAGACAGGACCAGCACGACAGCAGGCCTCAGAGGAAAAACATGGCGCTGATTTCTCACCGTTCCTCCTGTGAAGTAGCAGAGCCACGTGGCTGGTGGTGAAATTGCTCGTCTAAAATTAGACGCTGCTTTTTAGCAGTGCTAAAATTAAGACGGCACAGGACGGCTGGAGTGTCGCAGGGAGCTGCAACGTGTAAATACAGCAACACTCAAGTACTATTAGTCTGGTATAGCGATTTATACCCCTAAAGCGTTATACATATTTATACTACAATCACAAACCTAAATGCGTTTTAGAATTATTTTGTGACAAGCACAGAGCAGTGTGATAAAGATAAAGTGTGAAATGCAATATAAATGCAGTACATTTATATTGCATTTTTGACATTTATGCAATATAAATGTCAAAAAAATGTATAAGAGTGTCACAGTAAGCCAATACTGACCAACATGAAAAGACCATCTGTGGTGGAAAACTGACAATGAGCGAACACAACTTCTTCCCCACAGGAAAATGGTAGTGGCAGCATTATTCTATGAGGTTCTTCCCTTCTTTGATGAAAAGATAAATTCAGAGAAAATGGAAGAAAGCCTGTTAGAGGCAGCCAGCTTGAAGATTTCCATCTTCAAGCCTTGCAACACCGCCAAACAAACAGCACAACGGACACTTTAGAGATCAAAATGTTATGATCCAACTCTGAGTCGGTGGCGAGACTTGAATATCTATTTTCACAGATACAATCCATCAGATATGAGTGAATTTAGCTATTTTGCAAGGACGAAATAAAGAAATATGTGCAAAGCTGCTGGAGGGAGGCAAAAACCTCACCGTTTGCAGCTGGAATTGATGGAGAAAGATGGTCCTTCAAAGAATTTCCTCATGAAGGCTGAATAAATATGTGCACAACCCCTGCACATAACCATAAAATGATTATGAAACCACGTTCATAATTATTTTAATCTCACTTCACTATTATACACAATTGTAGTGTAAAAAAAACACACAGAAATGTTCACATTGTTTTGAAATGCACTGCATGATAGGATTCTAAGTACGGACAGACGCCGGCACCAGCAGATGCAACCACGGATAGAAAGAATGATGCAACAAAGACAAGGCGCATTTACCTTTACGTCTTTGTAGAGATGGACGGGCTCGTAATCGATGTTGTGCCTCATGAAGAAGTCGTTGACACAAGAGAGGAGTGTCATCTCCGGCAGCGAGAATATGTCCATGAACTGTTTCATAGTGTGGCCATGTATACTCTGCAGGACAGGCGTTCATCATCACTGTGTACATTTGGGGCTTCAGCAGCTAAACTAAGAGCTAGAAAGTGTGCAAATGAGCTTCACCTTGCCATAGAAGTCACTCATAATCTCAAGAGGAACATGGGAGCCTTCATACATGGCGATGACTTCCTCGTCAGGCATTGGATGAAGACCTCTGCAAAAAGAGAAAGAATAATTTTAGTAATCGGTTATTTTATCAATTATTTTGACAATCAATCAGATAAAGAAATTGGCCTTTCTATATAACACCTCAAATGCAATAAACTATACAAATGAACAAATAATTCAACTTCTTTTTTAAATAATAAAATAATAACTTTATTGCCTTACATGCAATACCGTAGCATTCTTTCAGTGAACGCTTGATCATTTGTAGCAAAGGACGAATTTGCAGCTAAAAAATACTTCTAACATCAACACGTGAAAAGCTGAGCTCTTTCTGCTTGATATAATACCAATACAATGTAGGGCTAATTTCTTGATGAACATATTAATAATTGGATAGCAAAAAATGTTTATTGGGATTTTTTTTGTTTTGCTCTTTCCTTCAGAATTTTGTGATATGAACCAGAAGACCAGGCGACCCCACTAGGGACAAACATGCAAAATAATGTATGCATGGATGTTGAACTGGATGAAGCTAAAACTATTTGAGGAGTTTTAGCTTAGACAGGTTTTATTTTACCTTAGATGCAAAATGTATATGTTTTTGTTTAGTTTGAGCTTAATTAATGGCTCTGAGGATGTTGTGTTTTCAGAAAATGGCCTTTTTTTGAGTCCGGAGTGATCAATTGCTAAATTAGTTGACAATTATTTCAATCATCGATTCATCACAATTAACCTGATTAATTGTTTCAGCCTTATATTCAACAACTTTTGCTGAAAAAAATATTGGTAATAGCTTAGATTTTTATTTCCTATAAAGACACGCATATTTTAAAAATCTTAACCCTTGACTGTTTGTGACATGAGAAAAACTTCCTACTCTAAACCATTAAGCAAATAAATGTTAAGATTGCCCTCTGCACTCAAGGAAAATACCTGTAAACAGTTCCCAGCTGGATGTAATGAAAGGCATCTATCTTCATCAGGAGTGCCTGTTGCAAATCAGATCAATGATTTTAACATGGCAACTCCATCCTTAGCCGATCCTTACGATTTTACAGAGGAGAACTTTCTCTCACCTTCTGGACATCGTAGTGAAGCCCTCTTACTGCAAAATCTGGAATATATTCATACTTCCGCAAATCCTCTGGATACTAATAATCATACAAAATTCAAGGTGACAACAGTAGTTAACACAACTCTAATACAGGTGACATATGAGGTGACAGCCCGGCCTAAACTAGAGCTGCACAATGCTTCAAATTTGATTAGCACTGTGTCAGTATCACAATCACAAAAAACTTCTTGGATGCAATATTTGATTACATACTATGTTTCAAATTCTGCATGGACGACAAAGAAAAGAGCTAAAAAAAAAATATGGGTTATTCTTAATCAATACCGACATCACTGTATTCAAAAAAAGAATTGCAATTAGATGTTTTTCTGATATTGACAAGCCCGGGGTTAAACCTTAAAACAAATTTAGAAAACCCACAATACAGGGTTCCTGTTAATTTAATATTTATACTTTATGATTTTATTTATCGTTTGAAAAAAATTAATCAAATAAAAAAGGAAATTCAAATATCTGTCATTCTAGTGAATGGAGCAGGGAAGAATGTTTCCAGATTCTTAATATTTTAATCAAATCCTTTTCCAAGCTGTGATGGAACGATGAGAATACAAACAATTAGAACCCATTATTGTACATTTCCTTTAAACTTTTGTTTACTGCAGTCAACCCCATAAGGCGCCTCACCCGGTGGTTGTTGATGAGAATGTCCCGCGCTATGTCAAAGATGAGTGTGTGGAGGTGGCTGGAGTAGAAGGCCAGGGTGTAGTCATAGTCGAAGCCGTAGATCTCGATGTCTCGAAGGCTCATCTCATTGTTTGCAAAAATGGTGTCGGGATCAACGGCGCTGGTGGATATTACTAAGAGAAAAGATAAATTATGTAAAAGAAAAATACTTTAATTTCATTCAATTCAATGCCACGACAAGGCACTTTAACAGACATCAACAATGTAAAAAATGGATGATCTGTTCTCTAGTTTGAAATCCAAAAGTGCTGCCAAACGGCCAAATGCCTCTTTTTGGGATCGAAGGAGAAGTGCAGTAGTTTTTTTTATGCCCGCTGACCGGCAGTGTTCAGTAATAGTTGGAATAGGGGCTAGTCTGTGTTATTATAAGTAACATATATTTATAATAATTGTATGACAGCTCTTCGTGCAAAGTGAAGCCAAAAAATGGTCCAACGCCCATTAATACATTGAATTTTATTTGCTGATATGTTTTATTCTTAAGATATTGGACAATAAATTATGTTAATTAAATTTTATCTCCATTAAAAAATGTCTACAAACCCTAAAAAATATATAAAGGACAAAGAAAGTATCAAAAAACACTAATATTTTGTCTTCATAACAGTAGATATAACGTAACCACTCTTCACAAAGGCTTTCAAAACTAGTAAGGCATTTGTCACCAGGGTTAGATCAGCGTTACAAAGCAAGAGCATTTTTATATTTAAGATATTAATGTTAGAGCAGCATACCCTCTGTCTGTCTCTTCGTCTCACTGTAAACAGACCACAGCCTCTCTGTAGTGTCCTGACCATCTGAGGAGCTGCTGCTCACAGATGCTGCGCAGTTTTGGGCTCCGCGCTGCTGTAACAGCGGCTGGACACCGGCTCCTCCGCAGCAGACTGCCTTGAAATTCCTCTTCCACCAGCCAGACCTGAACGCGTGGCTGGGTATGAAGCTACGGAAGAGACCCACTCTCCACAGACACTCCGTGTGTTTCACCAGAGACGAAAGGGACCGCGACAGGGGCGCCATTGCGGTGTTCTCTGCGGGACGAGTGATTAGGAGGGCGCCGTGGACTCCCAGTCGGCCGCATGTGGAACAGGCTCTTCTGTAAATACCGAAACCGTCCCTGTAAGGTTACTATGACGTCACTTCCGCGTTTCTAAAGGTCACAGCCAATGGGAGGCCGATGCGTCCGGTATTCTGCCTGTTCGGTAAACACAGGGAGAAAATATATATATATTTTAGATGCAGAAAATCACAGATGTGTTTTAGATAATTTTACTAAAGTGTTGCACCTTTCTCGACATTTAAGTCAAAATAAATGTTAATTTGAGAAAAGTTTAATAGATGTAAAAAAAAATAATATCAATAATACATTTACCATCCTTTTTATGACAATATATATATATTTTTAAGTAACGACTGAGGAAAACATATATATAAAAAATCCCGCTCTGAATTAATTAAAAAGAGATAATAATCTAAAATGAAACCCAGAAAACTACATACAGATATCGAAAAATATTCAAGCTTTGTTTGAATTGTGATTTAATATAGTAGTGTACAGTACAGTTTCAGTGTTCATGTCACAAACGTTTCTGTACTTTACTTTCACTATTTGAACACATATAAGTAAAAAGTAAAAAGCCCACTGCGCTTGTCCTGGTGGTTCCTCCAACAGTCCAAAGGCAAAAGTGTCATATTAATAAACTACATCAATTTTGTGCAGGTGTAAATATGCAACTTTTACTTTCTGCTTTACCTTTTCGATAGATTACAGATAATTGTTATGACCGACTAGCAAAAACTGCTTATTTCCTGACCACCAACTTAGGGCATACCCTACCTCAATTCTGATTACCCCAGGGTTAGGTGCCCGATTCAGGTATGGAAAATTAACTAAAAAGACAACAATCACTCATCTTCACCCAAATATTACTTTTTAGAAATCCAATTATGGGTTATTATTTTCCATCTTCTATCTGAGAGTTTTAACATTGGGTGATGTCATTTTAATACATTTATCAACATGATATGTCAATGTCAACTCTGTTGTCTAAAATCATCTCAGGGCTTGATTAGTCCATAGTTAATCCCCAACTGGACTGATAAGAACACCCCAAACTGGGGTCATTATTTTTAACAAAGCTGTATACAAATTTTATGCAATGGTATTTCTAACATGACAGTTTTTAATTTACGCATTGCTGGGAAAGATTACTCTCTTGTGCAATCCTGAACATGTTAAAATGGCAACAGAGAACAGAATAATTTTCTTACATGGTCATTTTAATACAAATGTCACAATGAGCTTTGCATTTGCTGAAAAATGTCAATCTCTGAAATGACTACACATAGTCACTTTTCTGTAGATTTTCACGTGTTCTGAAAATCAGTATTGTGTTAAGTCAGAAATGACAATTTATAAATGAAACTGATTTATTATCAAATCTGGTATTTTAATTACATTCATCTTGAGGCCACACAGATAAATATGTTTTTTAAGAAGTGCAGCCTAATATGATGCTCAGATAATCAGATACACCCTTGGGGCATGAAACACGATAACATACACATCTGGCACATCTATTTATCATAAACATTCTTCATTAGAGGTGACAACCGTATTATTTACTTACTAACTAAACACTGCCATCTGGTGGAATAAGATAAGTAGTGCTCTTAAAATAAAACAAATCCTGATTCATTCATGCATCCACTTGTATATTCTCCAAAATTGAAACCAAATATGAAGAGCCCAGAGCCAAACCCTGGATTAGTTTTATGTCTGTCGCTGAGCACCATAGCATAACTGCTATCACCTAATTATGGCATTATAATTCACACAACCACCCCATAGTTAACACACACACACACACACACACACACACACACACACACACACACACACACATATATATATATATATATATATATATATATATATATATATATATATATATATATATATATATATATATATATATATATATATATATATATATATATATATGCAATGATATTGGCAGTTAAGCCATGAACAAAAAAGAGACATCGTTTTTTTTCAGTCATCTGAAAAAAATAACACTTGAAAAATTGCACGCTAGTGCATTTTTTCACTGTGATATTGTTCAACAAATCAATCTTTAACTAACGTAGATTTTCATGTAAAATACAACCTTAATTTTTGGTAGTGATGTGCTGAATATTCACTCTTAGCCAATGGTGTCTAGCCACGATTTTCCGTCATCGACTTATGTTGAGGGATCTGATTGGACCGCATGTGCCATATGCTTGGCAGTGATTGGTCCAATGTTGTGCGTGGTGCGCAGCCATTGGTCGACGGTGGTGGGTTTAACGGACTGGGCACGCTCACTCAGTCGAAGAAGTAG
The DNA here is from genome assembly GCF_002775205.1 of Xiphophorus maculatus. NCBI lineage: Eukaryota > Metazoa > Chordata > Actinopteri > Cyprinodontiformes > Poeciliidae > Xiphophorus > Xiphophorus maculatus. Next base: position 20,407,692 of record NC_036444.1, on the reverse strand, counting down.
CCGCACGGCAACTGCTGTAAAGACAGAGCTTCCTGCGCTGTTTCTCCTGCCTTTTGTCTCAGGAGCTTAGCACTCACGGCATCAGTAGAGCTTTATTTCAAAATGAAACGAGTTTGGGTGGTAGGGCTGCTTTTCACACTCCTAGCCTTCGGTGAGTAGTGGGAAGTTGTTTTTGTTTTTGTCATTGTGGCACACTTGCTGTTAATATTTTTTTTTAGCTACTTTAGCTGAAGCAAGGCTAATGGAAACTTGTCTTTGTGCTTTTCCACCTCGTGCTCATTCATAACAACTCTTATTATTTTCTTTATGCATAAATATGAATATTAAACCTTCAAAACGGCTTATTCCTTGTTGCCTTTCCAGAAGTTTCTGGTTATGGGAATGAAGCCGCACGTTGGCTGCTATGGAGACAGGGAAATCCTAGGGCAGATTTGCGTTAATTTTGATTAAAGTGTCACAATAAACACTATTGTGATTCGTAACGGTTTTTCTAGAAGTTTCTAATAGCAACACAATTCATTTTACAGAAAGACATCCATTCTATCGCAGTCAATCGGACTTTCAAGCTAATTTTGTCTTTTAAATGATCAGTGTCAACCGTTACAACCGACGCAGATGTATGGTACGACATGTGTGACAAAAATGTAACCATATCTGTTCCGTGGCAGCTGCTGTAAGGGCTGAAGATGAAGTGGATGTGGATGGCACAGTTGAGGACGACCTGGGAAAGAGCAGAGATGGGTCCAGAACAGATGATGAGGTGGTGCAGAGGTAGGTGCAGCTTATTTGCTGAAGTAATTAAAAATAGGCCTTCAGAATAAGTTCAAATTTGTTGTTTCCACTATTGATGTTTAGACCATCAGCACTGAAAAGAATATCTGAAAATCGATTATGGGCAGTTTGGTCTTGCAGTCATTGATTTGTGTATCAGTGTTGTGTGGTACTTGTCTTAGAGTTCCAGAAAATGTCTTGCATGGCCATTAAGAAACGTTACTGCCATGCTAAAAAGTTTTAACTGCTAATACAGCTCTTGTAGCTAGGTGGGAAGTATGCAGTAAAATTGTTTAAACGAGGCTTATGTGCTTAGTGTATGAGATGCTTATAATCTAAGCAGAAGTGTCCAAAAAATAAACACAATATATCTTCTTTGTCACAGAATATTGTGACTTTAAGCAACAGCTTTGCTCATTTTTCTGAATTACTGCAAATCCAAAGCTGACACAAATTTTTTTTTGATCACACTGACAATCACCCAAATTCAAGGTCAGCTCCCCCAAGCTTATGTACATGGATCATCAGGGCAGACATGTGAGCAGTGAAAGTGTCCTCTTGCTTTGAGCTACAGATGTAGATTCTCAGTTCTTGAGAACATGACCATCACAAGCAACTCTAAACAAGGAGTCCAATTGCTTTCTGTTTACGGACGTTTTAAATCTGTTTTGTTTCACTTGCGTTTCTGTATTTGTCTTCCTTCAGGGAGGAGGAGGCTATCCAGCTGGATGGTTTGAATGCTTCTCAGATTAAGGAACTCAGGGAAAAGTCTGAAAAACATGCTTTTCAGGCAGAAGTCAATCGTATGATGAAGCTCATTATCAACTCTCTCTACAAGAACAAGGAGGTTAGTAGGAGGAGGGGAGAGGGTAGGGGAAACCCTGTTTGGGTTACTGTCTGGGGGATGCTCACCTGTTCATGTCTTTCAGATCTTCCTCAGGGAGTTGATCTCTAATGCCTCAGATGCTCTGGATAAGATCCGGCTGTTGTCGCTTACTGATGAATCAGCGTTGGCAGCAAATGAAGAGCTCACCATCAAAATTAAAGTAAGCAGTAAGATATATTTTAAAGATGTTTAAAATTGCTCAAATGTTCAATTCAGTCTCCTCAAATGTGATGGCATGGAGAGTGCAGGAGTGAATTTTATACATTTCTCCCCCCAGATTGAAGCAGGAAAATGCTACTACCTAAACATCTTTGCTTTATTATCAGAACTGTCACACTGTAAACAATTAAACCCGTGACATGTCTGTCTCTATTCTCGTTCGCAGTCTGATAAGGAGAAGAACATGCTCCACATCACCGACACCGGTATCGGAATGACCAAAGACGAGTTGGTGAGAAACTTGGGCACCATCGCCAAGTCGGGCACCAGCGAGTTCCTCAACAAGATGACGGAGATGCAGACTGAGGGGCAGTCTACGTCCGAGCTGATTGGCCAGTTTGGAGTGGGTTTCTATTCTGCTTTCCTTGTTGCTGACAAGGTTGTTGTGACATCCAAGCACAACAACGACACCCAGCACATCTGGGAGTCAGACTCCAACCAATTCTCGGTCATCGAGGACCCCCGTGAGGACACACTGGGAAGGGGAACAACCATTACGTACGTTAATTGAGTTTAATGGCTGATGAATAACTCTGTAAACATTTTATTAGTTGTATAGTCACTACTTCAGTTCTCATTCTGCACTAACCTTGAACTTGAGTGTTTCGCCTCTTATTTATTTATTTTTATTTTTTTCAAACTCAGACTGGTCCTGAAGGAGGAGGCCTCAGACTTCCTTGAACTTGAAACCATCAAGAATCTTGTGAAGAAATACTCCCAGTTTATCAACTTTCCCATCTACGTTTGGGCTAGCAAGGTGATTATTTAATTCTAACACTCACTCCTGCTATTATAAAGTTGATGTAGAATATAGAACAGAGTAAATGGTTTTTTTTGTTGTGCACATGTAAGACT